>NW_027188438.1:0-22352 GCF_041381155.1 Argopecten irradians | reverse complement strand
CTTTCCATGGAGATAAACTTGCCGTATTGAAACTTAGTTCAAATCTAGATGTACCATTAAAAGAATGGCATTTAAAAACCAAAACGGCTAAATCAGCCCTTTATAACTGAACTTGTAATATTTTTTATATCGAATGCAAAATTAAAAAAAATAAGGGATTGAATCCAAAGAATGTCATTTAATGTGCGCTCTCAGAGTTAATGTGTGCCTAAAATTAATACTTTATCCTTATTGTCAACATTACAGTTAACACTTATTAGCAATGTTTGATATTGTAGGGTATATCAACATACAACGTTAAATAGTGGCCAGTAAATAACATCGTAATTCGAACAGACATTCCTCAGACCACTATTTCTCGAACTAATGACATGAGTTCCGATCGTTGCTTAATTATATTTGTTGCAAACATGAAATTTTCTTGGATCGCGAAAATCGCAAATTAAATCAAATCAACCACGCTGATGACTAATAGGGGCCCAAGGATTGGGGCCATATCGTCCTAGTACATGCACTCCTTGCAATTTAAACTGACAAAACCGAAAAAAAAATACTCTCCTCATCTGATATTCTAACAATTTGAAATTTTGAGGCCTTCTATGTCAATCGTTAAGATGATGATTAATCTAAATGCAATTAACTTTCTGATTTCGCCAACAACGCGACCAGTTTTTTTTATCAATTATGCATATCGTAGACTGGTATGTTTAGGCAGCTAAATTACCGTGAGACATACCGTAGCTCATAGAAAACTCCACAAGGTAATAACAGCATGCCATTCATATTAACAGCCTATGACATCAGATCGAAATTAATCATTAATTAATGTTTTATCAGGCAAACACTTGAAATTATAAATTATTCAACACAGTAAATGACCATGTCTGAACTTACTGCATTGTGCTGAACAGGGTTAAAAATAACAACCTCATCAACTCTCCATGTTAAATATACATTGATTCAGCATTGTTATGTAATTGAAGATTGAAGATATTTTATATTTAAAATATATTTTATTTGGTTTATCTCTGATATAATGTACAGGACTTGTAGAAATAAGATTTATTTAGCTTTCTAATAAGTTTTGCTTTGTTAAAAGTTCTTTGTTCTCTGGTGATGAAATATGCTTCAACATAAAATACTGTTTAATGAGGTTCATTTGAAATTTAATCATAACGTTTCAAACTCAGTATTGTAAACATATAATTTTTTTAAATAATTTTTATTTCCCATTCTGGGACGGATTTTAACCTTGATGAATGTGCTAGTTTTGCCAATTTTACAGAACGGATTCTCCAAAAATAACATAAATCTAGCACTCACATTCTCAGACTTAGATCGAAAATATAACAAAATTGCTACTGAGCTACTTTTGTTTTAAGTTCTATCGAAAGAATATTGAAATATACGACAATAACAAGTTATGTTTTTGTTGCCATAAGTATAGCAAAAGGATAATAAACACAGTATGGTGTTTTAAAATCCATAACAATTCTTCACTATGATTACTTGCAATTTTATGTTCTAAAAACCATGAATGGGCTGTTGCTTGACGTTTCAAATTAACCGACATGGTAATATTAGAACATTCTATTTTTTACCGTTTCAGTTCAAAAAATACCCACACATCTCAGATTCAAACTTTCCAAAATTTTACATCCTTAATGACTTGGTTAATCTAAATGCAGATGTTGACAGTGGCTTAAGAAACCTTTCAGGTAGGAATAGTTTTATCGTTTGTTTGTCATCATAAGATAACATGTTTGTGTTATCAATCATTTCCTTGGACATTTGCTAACATATGATTGGTGACTTGTTAGCTTTTTAGTAAGATTTGTATTTAGCTTTCTAATAAGAATTTTGCTTTGTTAAAAGTTCGTTCTCTGGTGATGAAATATGCTTCAAAATCAAAATATATTTAAGGAGGTTCGAATTAAGAATTCCGTAATCAGCCCTTCAACGTCTTGTCTCACTCAGTCGATTGTGACCAACAATTTAACAAATGAATTTTACCGAAATTCCCAATTCTGTATTCTTTAATTGTCGATTTTATAACGATTGATATGAGGGTATGTGTCCTGTGACTTGCCAATTGTTCTTGCCGGATTCTCCAAAATAACAATCTTCGGTCACATTCTCAGACTTAGCATCGAAACGGCGATCATATCAACAGAATTTTTGAGCTACTTTTGTTTTATTTTCTACTCATCTTCCAATATAACCTTTAGACATGGTATAACAAGTTAAATATGTTTTACCATTTTATCGGGACATCCTGCCATAAGTATATAAACCACCAAAAGGCATAATAAACACAGTATGGTGTTTAAAATCCATAACAACATTCACTATGATTCTTGAGTTTTCTGTTAGACACACAAGGTAATATAAATTCTATTTTTTACCAGTTTCAGTACAAGAAATACCCACACATCTCAGAGGAACTGTGTGACGGTTACTTTCCATGCAATATTTTCACCTTCGATCCTTAATGACTCTGAACGTGACCCATATCTATATTTGGATATATATGGCGGACAGTGGCTTAAGATGGAGCAAGTCAGGTAGGAATAGTGTTTTATCTATTTGTTTGTCATCTAAGATGAACTTGTTATGTTTGTGTTATCCTTCATTTCCATAGACATGTTTTGTGCTAACATTATGAGGTGAATTAATTTCAAGATTGCTAATTATTATTTGTAAAAGAATATGCATTTATATTGATAAAAAATGTGTCCATGTATGCTGTATTTGCTTGAAACAAATTACAACCGTCATATGCAAACGATAATGATTTTATTAAGCAAAATCCGATCAAAGAAAAAGAAAGGTACTACTGAGCATCATGATATATTTACAATGCCTATTGCCACTGCATAGTGCCTCTAAATGCATGTAGCTACTAAACCCCATGTATGGTAATTTCCAATATTAACATTTGCAGTTCGACTCTGGCGTACTAATACCCTAGCCAGAGTTAAGGGGGTCGCACAAAGATTGGGTTTACATATATTCTTAAAACTGATCAATATGAAAATACATTCTAATTAATATATTTGAAATGGATCGAAGTGTGTATTTATCCAAGTATATCCGTTTTATCGATAGGACTATTTCATCTATTGTTATTGTTTGGTTGTCCATGACAATAAACCGAAGTGATTGGACGAACTATTTTTCGCCAAATCATAAGCCATTCCATCAAATGATATTTTTCTCTATGCAGACGTGCAGATGTTGAAAATACCAAAGAAACTGCCCACAGCCCCATTTTATTGAAACGTTGCATATCGAATGTACTACTAATTTTCCCTTTAAAATGACACAACTTCTTCCTTTTGTAATTTTAAAAAGGCCGAAAGGACCTGAATTTTAGGACAATAAATAACATCAGGACCAAATAATCCAATTCATGTAGTTATATCTACGCAGCAAATTTGCTCATATTTGGCTTGACACAGCAAAAAATGTTTCACAACAGCAAACTGTTATTCGTAATCAGTTTTTTGATCTTTTATCAATCGGTAAAAACAATTAAATATATAGAGATGCAAAAGAGAATTTTTGTTATACCATCATTTGGTTTACTAAACATCACCAGGTGCATGTACAGGGCATATGATTGTTATTTTTTTTCAACCCGCTGACACTATAGTTTCCTGGTGTCGTAGAATTTCATGAATATAATCATTGGCTATTGACGATTTATATCTTGACAAATCAGGATTTAAATTTGGCTGAATATCTAAGTGGGACTTACCTACATAATCCATTTTTCGTGAGTCTGTTCTAAATTTTGTAGAACTAGTAACGTCTCAAAATGAATTATTACAGCACAACGCCAACTAATAGGAAATCAAATTAAAACTGAGGTAAGCCTGTGTTTACGTTAATACCATGACACTTTCCGAAACGTTTTATGTCTTTTAGAATGAGCACATCCATTGTAAATTTTATTTCCTGTGTATAACGCAAGGAAATGTTAGATGGTTACTATAGTGTCACATATTTCTTTCACTTGTTCTTAATGATAATCATTATCATTGTGCGTGATTTCTCTCGTCGTCTTCGATGTCGATGAGCTGGTAAGCAAATGTGACATTACATTACCAGTTTACCAATCTAGTAGTAACTTTTCAACCGTCCATTGCCAGAATTAACATCAGGGACATCGGTTTCAGGGAAGAGGGAACTCTTCCTGTTTCCAACCTAATGATTCACACATCGTACATGATGTTCCAGAGTTCCCCAGCATGATGGAAAAGACACCAGATCTACATTCTGCGAGGGGTCGAGTTGGTTCTCCTTAATTCGTATGAAGTACAATTCCTCATTCTTGTGGACCGTCAGTGACCATAGATGGCACAGGTGAATTCTTTGAGGTCACAAATAAGGTATGCAGTGAAGTTCCACTATTTGCCAAGTCTGGAAAGCCACTTTATATTAACTTTTTCTTCAGAGTCTTCAATGGTGTCTCTTCGCATTACACTAGATGTGACACAACCAGCACCTTCGAGGGAATGGGAAAGTCAGATTCAATGAAAAAAGATTTAAATTTATAAACCTTCATTAAAGACATCGAGGATATAACCTGTGTCATCTTTAGTCGCACATGGGTCAACAAGTTTGATGAATGGTTGCTTCATACGAATTGTGGTAGCTATGTGCTAAGGAGAACCAATTCCAGCCATTCGATAGAATCCGGATCTGGTTGTAATTTCAATTATGCCGTAGAAGTCTGATCCCACATCCCTGAACATGTTGTTCCTGATATGAACTTTGGCCATGGATGACAGGCTAGAACAACACTGGTAAAGTGTGTCACAATCAGCTCATCGACATCGAAGACGGTGCTATAAGCTTTCGGATCGAATTGAATCAATGATATGCGATCATCGCCGAGTCACTTCAGTGGACAAGGTGATAAAAGCAGTTGTAGCGAAAAGGACACGCACATTGATAATGGTTATCATGAAGAACCAGTGAATGAAATATGTGACACTGTATTAACCCATTCCGACATTTTGCTTATTAAATAGAGAAAATCTATAAATGTGCTTCATTTTTCAAATACTCACTAACGTATTGAAACAGTTCAGGATATCAACGGGAAACACATGCTTACTGCTTAGACTACATACTTGTTACGCAATCTTGTTTGAGACCGCTTCTATTCTAAAAAATTTAAAAAATGTAAAATGGATTTTATGGTACATGACAGCTTGAAACGTAAGCGAAAGCATGACTGAGTCTTGTCCCACCTTTGATACTCTGTACTACTTTAAACATAATTTTTCTCTACTTATAAATCGTACAATAGTCAATGTTTTATTCAAGGAAAATTATAAAAAACACAGGGATGTAGTATCAGTGGTTTCGAGTTCGAAAAATAGCATTTGCCCATTGATGTTTTGTAAACCTAATGATGGTATAACAATTATTCTCTTTTGCATCTCAATATATTTAATTGTTTTACTGATTGATAAGATTTAAAATAATTGATTACGAATAACAGTTAATTATTGGGAAACATTTCTGCTGTCAAGCCAAATATTAAAAAATGCTAAAACAATTACCATTTTTTTAACTTAAAATCCTAGTCTTTCATTTCCTACGTGGAAATCACAACATCTATTGGATTATTTGGTCGTGATATGTATTTGTTGTTCTATTGTGGTAATTTTGAAACCTCATTTGTCTACTTCGGTTGAAAAATGTCAATTTTATGGACTATTTTTAATTTTTAGTGAAATTCGAAATGGCGGCCATCTTGATGACATTCAGAAGATAACCGGACGACATCATAAATGTCAAAAATTTTGAAATGTGATCGTGAAGAAAAGATTAAAAAAAAATATTTGCATTTTTTTTTTTTTTTTTTTTTTTAATTCCACTCAAATATAAACGTTATGCAATGTCAAATCATTATTTCAAAACTAAGTGATTTGTGATAAAATGTGATGGAAATCAGAAGCATTCCATATTGTTCGTATTTAAAAAAAAGCTATTTTATGTGATCAGGAGACAATGTAGGTTTTTTTGATTTTTTTTTTAACACTGCGCCAGGTGTAGGAGATTCATTGGGTTGTTATTCACTTATTCATGAGATTTATGATCCAACCTCAACTCAAGACTTATACTAACAAGAACCAACATCTTCTCCTCCTTTTTTAACAAGCAATTGGTTTACACCGATAATGTCATTTAAATGTAAATTACATTTAATTAATATATTTTTATTATAACTTCAATCATTTGAATATGTGCCATATGATAGATAAATGTAAATAATTAATATGTTTATCTGAAGATTTATTCCCCGCATGAAGAATGTGTTCCAAAATACATCAGGATATCTTAACAAAAAAAACCAACGATAGAAAAATGTTTAATTTTAGTGTATCCGTATTTTAGAAATCCTGGTGACTTTTTGAAAATCCGTTGACTATTACGTGCCCAGCACGGAATTGCAGTTAACAATTTTATTCCCAGAATTTAACTTATTTATTTTCATTTCATTTTAACAGAAAAGAATCCATGATGGCAATGTACAAATGTGAGCTATATACGTTAAACCGATAGAAATGCCAGATTATTCGAATTCCGATATAAATATTGGTGTAATGGAGGCAAGAAAAACTACATTGCGTGAGAATGATTTATAATCCAACAGAACCATGAAAGGTCTATGAGGAGGTATGGACGGATACACAACAGAGATTCCAATGACAGGAATTTTTGTCATAATAAATGAAAAAAAAAAATGTTTGTAATTTTCCCTTAAATGAATCTGATTATTGGCAGCGAATTTAGATAGTATACAAGACTACAACAGAGGTGATCATGGCGCGAACAAAAGATTAATCTATGTCCTGACCACATTGGATAAGTGAGATCTTTGCATCTATGCTTTTCTTTTTCAATTTCCATCTCAATTTTCTTCTCCCAGGGAGCATTGCGTTCCCCACAATTTCACCTCTGTTTAAACGGCCCGGCGAAAATTTCAAGATTACTTGAAATAACGTATTACGGGACTGCATAATAAATACTTTGAAAAGTTAAACAACATGTTGTAAGTTTCCCTTTTTATATCATTTTCATGTAAACGTCTGTCCAGTTTGGATATATATACAATATGATCATATTAAGATCAAACAAAACAATAACGGGATTATTTTGCGGATACAGCTAGATGTCACTTCTAAGTAAATAGTCAATTATTTTCTTACGACTCCCACCCTTTCAAAAAACATTCACTATGACGTCACCTATAAAGGGGGCGCAATGTAATTTATCCAATCGTCATGACGACCATGTTCTGTGACCCTCCCGCCGAATGTAAACAAGAAGGCCAGTTTGTGAGCCGTTGGACAAGAGGTATGCAAGATTGGGGACACGCAATGAACTCTGGCAGAGTTTGACTCTTCCAACCTATCAAAATCCAAAGATGGCGGCCCTTTTTATTCGCTCAATCAAGTATGGGGGACGTCACATAGTTCGCCTTGTTTTTTGACGTTCATAAGAAATTCTGGTCTAGTACAATGTCAACAATATAGCAAGGGCATTATAAGCATATTGAAGATTTTCGAAATGAGAGCAAACCGATGCTTATGTCTACGTGGTGTTCGATGTTATTTCTGATTTACATTTACAATGTATATATATAAGGCAGAAGTTAAACTTGTTAAATACCAAATTTAAATTGTGGAACATTTTACGTTTTGTTTCAATGCAAAATGCAAAACTTCAAACGATATTTTGAACTTTTAAATGACCATGATACGGAGATTTCTAGCCATTCTTCACTTGTTCTAATTAGTTGAGGCTACAACAGATCCTAAAATTCGCTTGGTTTGGAAACTTGAACGATCATCATAGACGGCCTGTTCCTATGTTACATCAGTCTATACCTAATTAATCTAATATCGAGGCACGCTCACTAGTACTTGATTTCAAAACAATACGAGAACCAAACTGATTGTTAGTTATATATACGCCAGAGCGTTAATCGTAGAACCCTAAACATGTATTTAGTACGTTATTTCTGACATTTAATAGAAGTGGTAACTCGTCATTGCAATATATATCCTAGTTATTGTAACATTACACTTACAAAATGATTAAAATCTGGACATAGTGCTATTAGTGTAATCCGAAACAGCCCTCGATACTGTGTCCGAACCCCCCCGCCCGAAACGAAGAATAATGTTATTTTCTATTATTACCGTTATTTGTGTTCGATAAATAAACTTCATATTGTCAAGGTAAGTGCAATGAAAATTTTGTGACGGCAATGATGAAATAATATTAAAATTGCTTGGTTGATCAAAATCGTATCCATTTAAGTGGTAATTTCCTACTGTATATTTCACTTGATGCTAGAAAACGCGTCCAAAATTTCCCCAGTTTTTACCCTGACTTTTATGTAAATTTGTTTGCTTTTTTTTTCTTGGCTGAAGCTTGTGTCTGTATATAGGTGTCCATAATAGTCAAGCCATCCGAATAGGTTTCAGATGGTTTATTTGAATAATCATGTTTTCGCAATTTCAAACAAATAATCGAAAGCAATAAATCATTATATTGTAGTAAATTCTAAAACAAGTTAATTTTCTATTTGATTAAAGTTGCTTTTCCAATATTGAATGAACATTACTTTAGTTTTTGAGGAAATATTATAAAAAGCGGGGAAATAAATATGTTTATACGATACATTATCCATAATGTACCGTGTGCGTGAGAAGTAGCCAACGGGAAGTTTAAACAATATTAAAAACTTAAAGTCCCTCAATATCAGTATTATGTCTTATTTTTTTTCATGATTTAGTAGAGGGGGGGGCCTATGGTGGAAAAAATCATGTAAAATCATAGGCATAGGACAGGTAATAAATCGAATTCAAGATGAGCGTTAATGATTCTAGGAATTATGATAAACGTCAAATAAATTATTGAACATCGCTAGGTGGATCCCATTTAGCCAAACAATCCGAAGTTAGCCGACATCGTAAAGTCGTTGCCGAGATCGTCATGGTGACTACCGTAAATACGTAACCCATCTGTCGAAACTTTTCCGAGAACCGGTCATGAACTTTCCGACTTCCATTCGGCAAGAATCGTAACTTAATATGGCGAACAAAGAAAATGTTGATCTTTCTGTGGTTTGTTTTGTTGTATGTTCTTTGTATTATAGAGTAGGTATGAAATCAAAACGCAGATTGGTAGCATTTTAACGTTAATTACGGAAGTTCGTATGAGTGACCACGTTTACATTCAAATATCTACCAGTTTATACAAAGAAGTACCATAGACATACAACTATCATTCATTTTTATAATAACTGTCAGAGTAACACATCCTACATAAAGTTATTTGACCACTTCTTGTCACGAACAAACATTCTGCTTAAGTAATCTGACCACGAAATAAATTATATAAACTAGCCCGTTATGTAGCCACAGGCGTAGCCAGTCTGTTAACTAGCTCGTCAATCAGGAACTGTCTTATTCATAGGTCAACATTGTTCCTGGAGGAATGCTTAAGGACCAAAAGATTCCAAATTCGTGAATAACACCTTTACAATAAACATCCATTTTTCTGAGTCTTAACTACAAAATAAGTTTTTCCAAATTTGAACATTTCCATACTAATGTAACATTTGTGTTCATGTTATGAAATCATGACGGAATTAGTATATAATTTGGTATATAATATATTATAAATTGTTCTTCAATTCTCTCTAATATTAATTGTCCATAATTAATCAATCATTTATCAAATCCTGTTTTAAACGTAATTTAGAACTTTTGTAGCGAAGATTTCATATGCATGTATAATAACATAACCATGACAAATAAGATTTAAAATGAGAATAAGAAAAACATAATCTGATTCCAAATTTGAATTCTTTTTTAAATATTGAATGAATCTTTACAAGTATTGACTCTTAAACAACTGCTTTAAAACCCAACTTTAGAAAGAAATCATTATAAAAATACATCTGAAAGTACATTACATTATCGAGGTCGAATCTACCTTGACTGTTTTTGATGATAATACGGATAGTGCGGTTTTAGTTATAAGTTATTCAATAAAATGCCCAACTAAAGAATTTATCGCACATCGGACCAAAAATAGTGCCCAAATGATTTGCGGGAGAGCTGTCACTTGGTGACTCCTAACACTTTTTAATGGGTCAGTGACCTTTTGTTTATGATAATATTTGGCAGTACAATGCTTGCCGCTTCAAAATCAGGGTTGGTTCATTTTCCATAGACATTGTAATGAGCAACATTTGTCTGTTACGTCCCCTTCTCGCTAATATTGTGCGCGCTAGCCGGTGCGGTACCAGTCCATTTCGGTTTCGGTAATGATGGTGTAAACACGGTTGTGAACTGTGCAGTGTACATGTGTATGTCAACTGTAACGATACGTGACTGGACTTATTTTCCGGAGTTGGACACTCTAAAGAGTGCCATAAACTGTTCATGCCATAAAAGAAAACAGAAGAAAAAAAATCTGTCGTGTGCTTGTTTTCGATCTATTGTCACTCAAAGATTTGCCTAGTTGACAAATATTGGATTTTATGGGAATTTTGCGTTTTGACTTATACACAAGTGATTAACAGTCATAAATTTACCTTAATGAGGTGTTTGATTACTGTATGGCTGTTTGTAGAATTTTTATTCCAGTAGTCTTATTTAATAATATACTCAGTTTGATTATAAGACTAAAATTTGTTCTCAGAATAAGAACCTTATGCTACCCCCTACCCTTAATTTTGTGCTACTAAATGCCACCATTTTTCAGCCATTTTTGCCTCAATTTACCTGCATAGAAAAAAGTTCCGGTATACAACCTGTTGTTAAGATTTTGCATTTCAACAGGGAAAGGGTTGTTTCTTTCTAAATCAGGCAGAAAAATGGGGGGTCCGTGTGACTTACTTTTTTGCCCATTTGAATATTTGGTATTTTTCGTATTTAGAGTGAAAACAAGAAAGTGCTCAAATTACAATAAATGATCAAATAAAGAGACAAAAGTGTCATTTCACACATTAATGCTCGATACTTGATAACCACGAACCCACTAAAGATTTTCAGCAAAAAATTAGCTCGATACAGCTAAAATATACAGGCGCAGTGAGGGATTTTAGCAAAAACAATTTCAGTAAAAAATAGTAAAACTGTGGCTCTAATCAAGGCGAAAAAAGACTCATTTTCAAAAATGGCCGCCAAATGGGCCATTTCTTAAAATTCCCCAGTATAAAAAATCTACTAAAATAAGAAAATGTGATTTATTGAACAAATTAGCAATTGGGTGCAACTTTGCAACCATATATTGATAAATTTTAATTGAAAATCAAAACTTTCTTTTGATCTATGTCGAAACGAGACTTCACGTGGACTGAAACTAGAAGAAAACACTAAACATTCAATGAAAGGAAATATACGTTTACAAATAAAGTTCAAACACCGTTTCGAGTTAACCAAAGTATATAATTACTATAGATTACCGGACAAAGGTGATAAACATGGTAACTATGATCGGCCAGTATTTCAACATTCCATGCCGATTCGTGTCGTCTCATCTTCGGCGAAATCATCTCTCTAAAGAATTTAGACATGCCAACAACATTCGTTTACTCGTATCGTCCGGCAACATCAGGTGAAAAGATGTCCAGAGCACGTTCGTTTCCAGTGAGATTAAACATTAACACTGCCACCATAAACACAACCTAATAACAACCACCCCCCACAAACCCCCCTCCCTCCACCTTCTTCTCCCCTCCCTTACTCACTCCCCACACACCCACCCCAAACGAAAAACCCCCACCACCCCCCACCCACCCCCCCCCCCCCCCACCCCCCCCCCCCCCCCCCCCCCCCCCCCCCCCCCCCCCCCCCCTCCCCCCCCCCCCCCCCGACATAGAGTAAATCGAATGTTTGTTGCAAGTCGTAAATTCTTTAGAGAGATGATTTCGCCGAATTTGATGTGAGACGACACGAATCGGCCATGGAATGTTGACATACTGTCGATCATAGTTAATCATGTTATCACCTTGTACGGTAATCTATAGGTTAATTATACTTTGGTTGTAACTCGATACGGTTTTTGTTGAATTATATGGTAAACGATATATTTTCCTTTCATTTGAAATGTTAAGGTTGTATCTTATGAGGTTTCAGTCCCCTGTTGAAGTCTCGTTTCGGACATTTAGATCAAAGAAAGTTATGGAGATGTTTTCAATTAAAATATATCAATATCTGTAGCAAGTTTGCCAATTGCAAATTTTGATCCAAAAAAACAAAATTTATATTCCCCAACATTTCTATTTTTAAGTTAGATTTCTTTTATTAGCGGGGAATTTTTAAAAAAGAAATGGCCCATATTGGCGGCCATTCCATTTTGAAAATGTGGTCTTTTTTCGCCTTGTGTAGAGCCCAAAGTTGTTCTATTTTTTTACTGAAGGTGTGTTTTTGCTTAAAATCCTCACTGCGCCTGTATTTTTACGCTGTTAATTCGAGCTAATTTTTGCTTGTAAATCTTGTAGTGGGTTCGTGGTTATACAAAAGTCTATCGGAGGCATTAATGTGTGAAATGATACACTTTTTGTCTCTTTATATTGACATTTTTTAATTGTAATTCTTGGGAGCACTTTCTTTTTTTTACTCTTAAAATAATGAAAAATAACAATTATTCAAATGGAGCAAAAAAGTAAGCCACACCGGACCCCCCATTTTTCTGCCTGATTTAGAAAGAACAACCCTTTCCCTTGTTTGATATGCCAAATTATTAACAAAAGTTTTATTATACCGGAACTATTTTCTATGCAGGGTTATAAATTTGGCAAAAAACATGGCCTGAATAATGGTTGCATTTTGGTAGCCTCAAAATTAAGGGGAAGGGTGTAGGCATACTGTTCTTATTCTGAGAACAAATATTAGTCTTATTAATCAAAACTAGGTAATATTATTATAAGAAGACTACTGGACTATAAAATTCTACATACATCCATACAAATCAAACACCATCATTATGAAAATTATGACTTTAAGACTCTTGTGTATATGGACAAAACAGGACAAAATTCCCATAAAATCCAATATTTTGTCAACTAGGCATCTTTGGAGTGACAATATCTCGAAAACAGCACACGGACATATGTTTTTTCTTTTTGTTTTCTTTTATGGCATGAACCCACTCTTTTTCCAAAAATTCTATATTAGAAAAAAGTTTAATACAAGAAAAATGTTTGGACTTCTCAGAGGAGTACATGTACATCCTTAAACTACAACGGGAAATCATGTTAACACAATTACATCGTACAGTAGTCAGTAGCAAGGCTAGGATCTAATTGTTTTTGACTGTCGAGCATTATTAAAAGAAGAAAGAATAATAGGCCTGATAGAAAACTGTAATTTTATAGGTATATCACACTGATATACCACGTTGTAGACAAATGGTAGGAATATCACAGATTGACGTTATGTATATGTAATCTATTACACGTACTGTTACATTTCTTTATAATGGTACAGATGTTACTAGATTTTTCGCATCTCCTGTGTAACTACAAATACATTGTACAAATTACATTTGTTGTACATGTAACATGACAAATATATATATATATACTATAGTTGTACAATACAGGTTTCAAGCTATAGACTGGATTGTGCATGTACATCTTAGATCTTGAACAATGATTGATAGCTAATGGAAATGTTTTGATGTGCTTGATTAAAAACTATCATAAAAAAAAAATGAAAATTAAATTCAAGAACATTGTGGCAAGATTTTTAAACAAAGTTAGAAGACTTTTATACCTTGATTTTTTTTCATTGTTCCTTGAAGTAATTCTTCATTTATTTCCATATTACAGCGTGGAGTTGACAAAAAAATTGCCCTTGGTGAAGAATTAATTTGGTCATACAAAAATGATCTACATGCTATAGCAAAGCAATGATAATATAAACTTGTTTGGATACATGTAGTATTTTTTGTATGCACAAACTACAGTCTAGTGAAAAAGTCAGTGTTTCAAAGTTGAAAGACGACAGTGGGGGATTCTTCAGCGAAATTATGTAAGATACTTTTAGGCTAATTATATAATAAACACAATGCATTAAAGCCAACTCGTCCAGAAATTAAAATTATCAGCATACAGCGGTTATATTGTTAAATTATAATTCATTACTGTCGTTTACATGTATATTTTTCTAAAACAATGATATTGTAGATCCAGAAATTGAAGTATTCGTATGATTTATTCATTGATCTTAAAAAAAAAACATAAAAAAAAACTTTTTTGACTAAAACATCTTAATGTTATTGTTAACTCTTTTCATTGGGCTGATTTATAGTTTGATTTAACTAGATCTCTAATCCATCTCTCCTCTCTATAGCACTTTTAATTTATTAAACTTTTAAGACATATTAATAAATAAGTAGTAGTGCAATGTTTCATCAAGTCTTGTTGTGGTCTTTGTAACAAGGTATGTTTACAAATACATGTAGGGTAAAACTGTTAATTGATCAACCAGTAAAGTAATCTATTATTACCGGTAGTCTATTTGTAATAAATAGAGGATCTTACATGAGTGAACATTTCATATGAGATTTATGAAACGATGTCCTAGGAAAATTTCATTTTTGCGAGCCTTGCGTGACAAGTCTTCATAAAATCTCCTATGAAAATGAACTCAAATTTAAGATACTTTTTAATCATATAACTACAAATACCTACATAACAAAGAATTTGGTCAAAATGTATTCCGAAAATCCAATGCAGATGTCGCCATTTTGTCACCGCCATCCTCGTAATCTTGACTTCTCGTCGTGTTTCCTGACGTCATTTTATTTATCATTTTATTGTTTTCTGTCTGACGTCACAATGAATTTCCAGCCAATCAAAAATCACTATCCAGGTCAATATTACACTAGTGACATATGTCAAAAATATTTAAACGGACGAAATCACAGGTTATTAGGCAGATTATATGATAATACATTTATAAATATAACATGCATACTTGTATAATATACATGCATACTTGTATAATATACATGCATACTTGTATAATTATATATGCATGTAATGTACACATGCAAAAAGTACTGAGCTAGACCATATGTAAATTACTGGGCTACTTAAAAGTTACTGAGTAAGTGATATCACATTTAATTAAGTTGTGATTTTTTTTTATGTAATTACAATTATTCTTAAACCAATATACATGTTTTCTCCATTTAACCAGATATTGGTATATTGGCAGTGTTTTTTTTTTTGTCGAATCTACAGCCGTAACTTCGGCTGTTTCCCCTAGCCAAAAAATGCCTTATTTTCCCAATTTTTGAAATCAAATTTCCCAATAAAAAACCGATCAAATTCAGTGACTTTTGTGTTGATAATTTGTAATAGATTTTCATTCATAAAATGTGGAAATATAGTCTTCATTACTTAAACAAATAATTTTGGGATTAGAAACAATTTTTTTATTTCACAAAATGAAAACAAATCGAAATGAGCATAAAACTAGGTCCGCAAGGTGCACCTTCAGTTCCAGAGACGTTTTACAGACTTTCAAGCTGATAAAAACAATAGTTAACTGCTTTTAAGTTATATTACAATGTTTCTAGAGTTTAACCTTACATTTTTAAGTCACGTCTAATATATTTTTTTTCGACATAATCAAGGAGTTTTTCTGTGTAAAATGATCTCTGTTCAAGGTAGGAAGTTAGCACTTGGGATCTAATAATGGAGCCGGAATCCGGTTTTCCGGAATTTAGAAAAAATGTTAAAAGTGAAACAAAAAAAAAAAAGTTTTAAAATTGCAAAAAGCAAAAAAGTGCTGAAAAATTAATTGTTTTATTTTTCCTCTAATTATAGAAGTAAAATATCTTGTGTGAAATAGCATTAGAAATTTTTATTAGATAATTCTCAAGTTTTTTATTTTCAATTTTCTAGTAAGTACAGAACTGCGAAAAAAATATGGTATTTTTGGGGGGCAATGGAATTTAATTTTGGGCAATTGCAAGGTAATAGTTGGGGCCCTACTTACCTGGGGCAAGTATGTTTTGAAATTTTTTCACACCCCTGAAATTTTTCCCAATTTCTTCCAAATTCCGAGTTATTTTCCCAATTGAAAAGGCATGGGGCTGTTGAAAATAATAAGTGAAAAAAACACTGAATTGGTGGAGGATGGGCAAAACTTTTCAGCAATTTCGTAAAGACAACCCGAATCTGATCACTTGTGACACAGAAATGTAAGGGTCAAGATTTGAGTGGAAGAAAAATGGGAGTGACCATGAGAAAAGCAATCTCTAATATGGTCTGGCAGAATGACCAGGGTCCTGACCTTTTTCAGTTTTGACTAGCTACTACCAGGATACCTATATATGATGAACCTACAGTGGCAGGCCCTACATAATACATATACAGTAATGATTGCTTAAGACTGAGACTAAATTACCAACAAAGTATTTCTTGTCTTAAATTCTATTAAAATAAATAAGAAAGTTTTCAGCTAAAACAGTGTTTCCTTTTTATTTACACATCACTTTTCCTTCATTAGCACTATATATCCTGCCAATATATTGTGAAAATCATAAATACTGTCTGGAACTTGGGTTTTATTAGATTAATGTCCTATTAACAACCAATTCAAGGAAGTGCCAGGTTTGTTGGTTGAGAAACTGGAGTACCTGGAGAAAAAAACACTGACCATCGATCAGTTCCAGGCAACCTCCACAAATGGGATTCGAACTTACGATCCAGAACACTAGAATAAACTTGCATTTGATTTGCCTGTATGAATGTGCGATTAAAATTTCATGAGTTTCCTGTTCAGTCTTAATCATTTTATTCAATCTATATGAAAGTCTAAATGTTATTTGTGAATATTTCCATCACCATAACGAATGTGATTTTTTTCTCTATTCACAGTATTACCTCTGTAGATCAAACAATATTTATGATCATGAAAACATGTCAGATATGATCTTAAACATAAATTATTGAGAAATATGCTTCCTCTTCTAATAGCATCACATCCCTCCATATAATAAATGTTTCAATACAGGTTGTGTTGATGTTCATATACAAACCACTACAACACCAGTTAACACTGCTTGCAACATAAAGTTGAGTTAGTCCTGTATTTGGCAGTGCATGTAAAATAATATGTAAATTGATTAAATATCATTGACAAAAGCCACAGAAATTTCACAATGTATATACAATGTTTTAAAAGCATGCATTTTGCATTGTCTAATTTACATTTGTACATGTCCCTGTGTCAAGGAAACTTGAATTAACATGTCCCTGAGTCAGGTAATTGCTTCATAACTACTTTCAGTCAAAGAATAAACATGTGTTTTGTCCCTGGAAAGTTAATATTAAAATGATTGTAATAAGTTACCTAGTTCATGCACCTAGTAAAAACATAAGTTTATCTGTAAATACAGTTTGTCCACGTTGCTGGCTTAGAATCATATAATTATGGTGTTTTTTTTTAAAACGTGTATTTTAACCATGCACACTCCTGGCATGTCAGTATAATCAATGATGATTGTGGATATGAATTGGCTGAACTTATGGTATTGTTATAAATTACATCACAAATTACACATTATTGTTATTATCTAAAAGAATCACACAAATTCACATCAGATCATGTACATTTAATTGTTTTATTTTACATGTAATAAAACTCTGCTATAAAAATGTTTATGCCATGTCAATATGATTTAATAGTACTAAAATGTCGCCAGAGACAATGACTCGTATTTAGAAAATATTTCAGATTATATGTTTGGGAAAAATGAATGATTTGATATTGTGTTATTTTCACGAACTGTTATGTTAACGTACATCCCGTATTTCACAGGTACTGATCACGATCACCTCGCAGCTTTCGTTCAATATATTGTATTTGTTTTGAGTTTTTTTTTTACAAATCCAATCTTACAGCTGCATTCTAATATTAAATCAGAAGCTCTGAAAACTGAAAATAACTAGATTCCGATGCTTGTTTGTACCAGAATCATAGCTACTGTAGATTTCTATTTAGTATTTACCGTTGCGAGAGACGACACTTCACACGGGTCAAAACACAAACCTGTAAGTCAGTTCGTTTTTATTTTTGACCAAAAATTCGAGCACCCATCGTTCCCCAATTATATCCACGGATTCTACAAGCCAATGACAACTCGCATGTCAGCTCGCATGCGATTCATATTTAGCAGTCGACCAAAATATGACAACACAGCACATTAGACTGGCAGACATCTACACTGAACATCTGCTTTTCTTCCCGTGGACCGTAAACGTGTTTGCGCGCCACCTGTAATATCAGGGGCGATAATCCCCAGCAAATGTTCCCCATTACATTTTTAAAATGGCCATTAACCATTAACATTACTATAACATGTTGTTTTTCAATGTAATTAATTGAATAACCCATTACTTTACCAATGTAATTATTTTAAATTGCACATTACTTTTTCAGAATTTAATTAAAGAAAAAAAGGACTTGGCACTATGTAAAAATAACAATTTGTTATACAATACATATCTTAGGCCTTGCCCTTTGCGTTCGCCTGATGTGGTACTCCTGAATTAGTTGACAGGTGTTAGATTTGTGACTGGTTCCATGAGGTTTGATTCTGGATTCATCACCCGTGTAACCTCGGAATTCCTATGTTTTTTTTATGTTCTGTTGTCTGCCAGGATATGTGACATAAGTTCAGCGGACAATGCACATTTTCATCTATGTGTTAAACTCTTCCTTTAGGGAAATGAGTATGTTCATTTCTTTGCCATAAACAGGATCTTGAAAAAGGTAAGATCAAAAGATGTGAGGAATGGGACTCTTTCTGGAAGCCATTGAGAATACAAGGAACTTTCGTAAGGCCCAAGCTTGTTGGATTACGGTTAGTACGGTAAGCACTGAGGCATCTGTGCCTGTGTACTATTCATCCCGTTCAAATACATTGGAATTGTCGGGCCCTGAGGTTGATATCAAGCTAAGTATAATTGGACGTGTCACTTAAAAAACAGTTCGCAGACAGCTGTCATTAACATGCTAAGGAAATTCTGGTACCTCTGTCACTGACTCCCACTTAACGACTAAATATTTCTTGGTAAATAACCCTAGTTATTTCATTTTGAATCTTGTGTGTCAGGCCACTCTTCTTAATGAATCTACCAAATAAGAGGATATACTTGTAACCGTCCTTTGTTGTTGTAATAGGACCCAAAATTATCCATATTAATGCGCTGGAATAGTATAAAATGACTGGCATTGGTGTAAAGTGGAGCAACACGTTGTTTATGACATAAGTTTCCGTTATACGCTGAAATGTATTACATGACCTGATGATGTACATTTTGGTATAATTTTTTGGTCCAGTATTATTTTAATTGAATGGCTCTGTATTTTCGATCAATGCCTAGATGTTCGCCAACAGCATGATAGTCAATCTTCACGATTTGAGAATATCGTCTCGCAGACATGAATGGAAATCTAATTGCCGAATACCTGGTTGGCCTTCGCGTTTTTTGCAATGAGACTGATACATAGAATATAATATGCCATCAAAAAAAGCTAACTGGTTAGCCCGGTACAATACTTCAAGTTTATTTGCTGGAAGTTCATCTGACTTTAGACATTAAAATATATATTCTAGGAAAATATGATAGTTTTCGCTATCACTTAAGTAATCTATCTATATAACACGTGACTTCTTTTTGATATCAAGAAGCAATTGATATTTTAAGATGACCACAAACATCCGGAAGAAGTATATATGTCTTTAATTATACCCTGTCGGTCAGAACAATTTTATTAGACTTCAAATGTATAACCGATCAATTTATAAGCCGTAATATTTTTTCATGTCAATATCTAAATAAAATGGAGTTGTGCTGAAAGTTTCCAATGTATTTACAAATAATAATTAGTTTTCAATTTGGCAAAAATAATTCCTTCTGGTACCTATACCGCCTCTTTGTTTTGCAATGTACATTCCTGACATATACCATAACCCGAGTCAATGATTAGTCGTACATTATCATATTTTTTAAAACTTTCAAAATAGTAAGTGACAAACTAGGTTTTGTTAATAAACTTTCCACTATAACGGGGGTCGAACCATGGGCATTTACAAGACTAAAATATTATATTACTAGAACTGCGTTCACTGATTTTACCGGCACCCCACTTCACTTTAAAAAACGATCTAAAAGAGCACAATTTATACATGGCCGTCTGTGTACGATCCGTAACGGCGAATATTATACACATAATTTAAATTCATGACATCGTCATATTCCTATCAGAACAATGGGACGGCCTAGCCCCGATCTGAGAATGGTTATAAACTCAGCTACACTCAATGTGATATACGTGATTAAAAGACAGAGAATCATAATTATATTCATTATTGATATTGACATAATTAATAGAATGTATATTGTATTACTATAATTACTTGTGCGACGAATAACTGTCGAATTAACTGGCGATTTGAATCTAGCGTATTGACGTTAGAGTCAAGTATTGAGATTCGCCAGAATAACGAAAATGACACAAAGTACATATATTTTTATCAGGAAACATGTATAAATATGTTTTATTATGTTCATGGAAGTCACCTGAACCATGCTGTGAGATTGGTATGTCATAAAACGTCGTATTCTAGCCAAATCACGTCTCTGTAAACGACAGCCTGCTTTCCGTGTACTTCGCCCATTTGTTATGGTTGGATTTCGCGGATTCCGCGCGCGCTATGTAACAAGCGTTTTGATTGGCTCGGACTCGTCGGATGAGCACCAGCTCAGGCTATAGGAGATTTCAGAAAAGATGGCGTGACGTCACAGAAAGTTTACATCCGGGTCCTCAAAGGTACAAACACAGTATGGCGACTAATAAAAACAATAACAGATACGTACATCCCTGCTACACAATCGATACGTTGACAAAAGTATACACTTTCATACTTGCAAATTCTGATTTAAAATAGTTTCTTATTGTTTCAGAGGTTACAGACATTTATATTTTTATATTTACAATTGTTTATTGCTAAATATATCTGTAGATTTAGTGTTGAAGCCAGCTTGTGAAGCGGTGCCGGGCCGTCACAAGTACCCGTTTTTTGTTCACACGTAGAAATCCATGTAGTGAAAAAAGTTATGAATAGATAACTGATTTCAATGTATTTTGTTTCTGTTATACATGAAAAAGCTGTTCACAATACTATTTAATATAAATATAACGAATGTGAACCACCTGGCCAGACCACGGCCGCTCGTGCATGGCTTCGCTGGTAGATCACCACAGGCCACAGTCCATAGTTGGGAAATTAATAATATTAATACGTAATTACCAACACATACCTCAATAAGTACTTGTAAAATATATATATTTCGTTATTTTCCATGTATATCTTGTTTTAAAGGAATGGTATAAGCCACTGTGTTACACGTAAATGCAGATCTATATACGTGCACGTACAGTATGGCTGCCAATATCTCGAAAAAATAAAATGGTGAAATTGTTCAATTAAATGCTGTAGAGTGTTGTTTTTTTCTGTTTTTTTTTTTTTTTTTAATTTTTAGTCACTTTTATTCCATGGCTTCTATGTAAAGTCCTACATTGAATTGATGTCACTTTTTAAATAATTTGAATACATGTTATAGATAGACTACAGTATAGCTAGATCGTTATAGTACTGTAAATGCCGACCAGGACACATTGCGCACGGCTTCGAGAACCCTAAATTACTCGAAGTTTTGTTTTAAAATATGATAAAAAGTAACTATAAACTAACTCATTTGGTATGTCATTAACTAAATCCCAAAATTTCTGACGAAAAAGTTCTCCAGAATATGTAATTTTGTGACTCTGAAAAATGACGACATTCGGGATCTCGGCAGTACTGTACGTAATGGCTGCCGTGCGCTTGGGGTAAATTTTAGTTTGGTCATAATCACACATTGTAAGGTGTTTACCAAGTAAGACTTAGAAAACAGTAATCGCTTATTAAAATGTCAGTATGGTATTTCAGGAAACTTGGAATTAAATTTATAATTTCAAGCTGATATTTTTAATATTCTGTAAATGTTTATACGTAGGTCTAATGGCGACCTTGTTTTTTTCTCGTGGCGGTCAAAAATGGAGTATAAACAGAGTAAAATATATGAATACCAGATGTTTTTATCTATATATTATTGTTAAGTATTATTATTTACACTTTTAAAAATCAAAATAACGCAATAGTTTCTCGGAATGCCGTACTATTTATTACAATAAAATGAAAACAAACATCCCAAGCGGCACTGTGTTCCCACCATGTTT
>NW_027188437.1:0-22364 GCF_041381155.1 Argopecten irradians | reverse complement strand
TGATTAGTTTATTACATTTAATAACAGAAAAGAAAAAAAATAAGATGTGTATATAAATATATTTAATACTAAATACCCAATACTACCCAATACTACCCAATACCACCCAATACTACCCAATACTACCTGTAAAATAGCTAATAAACTATGTTTTTTGGGACTTTATATAATCAATACTATTCAATTAAACTATATTTTGCTTGTAAAAATGAGTTTTGTGTAAAAATGTGTGTTTTAAAGCCAAATATCGCCCAATACTGGCCAACGAAACGACTAAATACCCAATACTACCCAATACTATATGTAAATCACTAATTAAACATCCTTTTATGACATAATCTATTTATTTATTATTAAATTTAAAATAAAATTTGTCTTATAAAATGAGTTTTGTGTAAAAATGGTGAGTTTTTTTGAGGCCAAATATCGGCCGGAAATTACCCAATACTAGCTAACGAAACGACGAAAATACCCATTTTACTACCCAAATACTACCCAATACTACTATGTAAATAACTTACTAACCATTCTTTTATGACATTTTCTATTTGTCTCTATGTTTAAATTAAAATAAAATTTGTCTTATAAAATGAGTTTTTGTGTGTGTAAAAATGTGTGGTTTTTTAAAGCCAAATATCGCCTAATACTGGCCAACGAACACGACTAATTACCCAATACTACCCATACTACCCAACATACCTTACATGTAATTCACTAATTTTAAACATTCTTCTTATGGACATAATCAATTTTTATTTATGTTAAAAATTGAAATTAAAATGTGTCTTTATAAAATGAGTTTTGTGTTAAAAAATGTGAGGTTTAAGGCCTAATTATCGGCCAGAATAGACACGAAATTACCAAATACTAGCTAACGAAACGACGAAATACCCAATACTACCCAATACTACATGTAAATAACTTATTAACCTCAGTTTTCGCGTTTATGACATATGTATCTATTGTACTTTTATGTTAAATTTAAATAAAATTTGTCTTATAAAATGAAGTTTGTGACGGAAAACGAAATTTGTGAGAAAATGTGAGTTTTTTTGAAGCAAAAATTATCGACCGGAAAGGAAAGGGAAGAGAAGAAAAAGGGAAAGGAAATACCCAATACTAGCTAACAAAACGAAACTCCTAAATACCCAATACTGTACCCAATACTATATGTAAGTTCACTAATTAAAACATTCTTTTATGACATAATCCATTTATCTTGAATGTTTAAATTCATTTTAAATTTAGTCTGTCCAGTTATTAAAATGATTTTTGTGTAAAAATGTGAGTTTTAAAAGCAAAATATCTCGCCACGAAAATTTACCTAATACCGACTATCTAATCCACACCCCTATCTAAATACCAAATAATTTACTATTATAAATAATGTTATTAACACTCTTTTTGTCTATTCCCCCCCCCCCCCCCCCCCGTATATTTGAATGATATTTTGCCTAATTGTTGTAATTTTATTGCAATTTTTAAATGTCAAATAACACCCTATACCGACTGAACCAACATATAAAAAACCCAATAATACTTTTAAATACAACTAATTTAACACGTTTCGATAATTGATATTGTCAAATGAAGATTTGGCCTTATTTCTAATTTTAAGGTTTTTTTTTATGCCAAATGCATCTATAAATACCCAATACTGAAACAAATTAACAAATCAATACTACTGAAATTAGATCAAAATGCTGAGATCAAATCTTCATTATTTTATTTTTATTAGATGAAAGTAAAAGTCCAGCTAGAAAACAAATTTTATATCCCCCAAACACATCAAAATAAAATAACTCTATAAACACCACTTTCTAATTATAATATTTAATAAATGCTAAAATCGCGTTTGTTCCAAAATATCGCTAGAAATGTTCATTATTTAAAACTGATAGTTATATGTAACCAGCATGTAGAAGTAATTTTGAAGAAACGTTGTGTTTTGCAGTAAGGGTAATGGCGTATTTGCAAAAACTAATGTAGAACTTTTAGCCTTTCTTTTAAGTAAGAATGTTACCAGGCTCTGCAGTTCTCCTTTTTTCTTCAATATCCCACAGGCGAAAATGAAAATGTCTCTATCTTCAGTATTGAACATATTCAAGTCTCATATCTTTTCGAATTAAAGCCTCATTTTACACATTTCACATACATGTGCAATTTATTTTAGAAATAGGTTAGTTCATGTCTGGGAAATATTCGATCCGGGCAAAAGAAAAAAGGAAAATTCTCATTAATCTGCAGTTGTATATATCATACCCATATATTTGTCAATTTGTTTAATTTACTTTGCATATAAGTATACCGGAATTATCCTCTGCCATCTTGATAATATAACAATGATCATTGTACTATGTATTTATGTATATGTTAAACCTATGTGCTGTATTGCATTGGTAAATAAAAAAAACTTGAAACCTTGCCAAAGATCAAGTAACCAATGAGAAGCTCCGCCTTGTCAATCACTTGATTTATTTTCAATGACTGACACCTGTAATTAGTCTCCGCTAGCCAATGATAGGTTTGAAGGGGAGGGGCCTAGGGTCGTGTACCTGTCAATCATACCTGACTGCGGTTGATAAAACGAAAAAAAACGAAATTAGAACAAAAGTTGTAATATTTCCAAAAGCTAAATCAGCACCAGTTTACGTTATGCAATACAGAATTAGATCTATTAGAAGGATATACATATCTAGGCTAGGCATATTTTTTTTTTAATTTCAATGGTAGCTTTTTTAAAGCAAGGAAAAAGGACTGCTGAATAAATCAGTGTTTGCTAATTCGACTATATCTCTGCCTGTTGATCTTCAACTTAAAATATATTATACTCATCAGAAGTATAGGGATTTGAAAATACAAATGTTGTAGAAAAAAAATTATGGTATATGGCGAGCTGGGAAGATACCCGATTGATATTGAAAAAAAAATGTAGAATGATTACTTTTTGGCATAACCTTATAACATCAAATAAATTACCAAGTAACATTATAGATTAATGTATACTTTACATGAAACTGGATCTATGTCTTTTAAATGGTTGTCATATGTTAAAGATAATTTATCCAGAGCTGGGTTCAGTTTGCATAGAAAAGTGTTTATTAGAACTTAATGAAAATGATAGAAAAATTATGTGTAAATTTAGAACCGCTAATATTAACCTACTGATAGAATCAGGAAGATGACTTGGTATTCTGCGTAATGAAAGAAAGTGTGATTTATGTAAATCGGATATTGGCGACGAATTTCATTATCTTTTTAAATGCAAACACGAATCAGTGATGTTTTTAAGAAATAGATTTATTCCAAAATACTGCTATACTTACCCAAGTCAAGAAGAAATGGAAGGAATGTTCAATATAGTTAATGCTAAAACCTATATAAAAAATGACAATATTTCAGGTGGACAACAGCCTATTTAACGACGGAAGTACGCAACATATACAATCAATCAATCAATTGCCTCTGTCTATTATATTTAATTATTCCCTTTCGTCTGGTGTATATCCTGACGCATGGAAAAAGCTAATGACCCCAACATTGTGTCTAATTACAGACCAATATCTCTTCTAAGCTTTAAAAGGTTCATTACAATGAGTAGGTATCCATATAATTTATGTAAACAAAAAAAGGTAAAAGTAGTCTTTAAATAGGAAAAGGTCATATATAAGTTTGGGGTCAACGGGTATTAGTGTGCTCGTAATTGGTATCTGGTGATGTGTACACATTTCTCCGGATGTTAATTCAGCTGACACATTCGGTGATTTGACAGGTGTTTCAAAGGTTACCTAGCTGTCGCAACTAAGCGGGGGTGGGTGGGGGTGAGGTGGGGAGCAATTCTCTTGCCAGATATACGTATCATCATACACTCTTCAGGACAGTATCGATTATTCGTAATTCTGCCATGATCTGCATTGTATTCATTTTTTTCAATTTAATTAAACATGTCTCTCTATGATAGTAAATGTAGAATGTGAGAAAGAAGTGTCGGGTCAAAATTTATGATGTTCGCTTTTCTACAATTAAACAAAACTATGTGTACTCATTTATTTATTTGTACATATATTTACAGTATTTATGGACTTCAAAATATGTTTTGCATCGAATATACATAAAATATTAGAAAACCGAAGTTGTTTTCAATATGTTAAATCTGTATTATTAACCATTTTAAAAATCCTCATACCGGTATATGCTTGTCTTACAGGTTAATTGTCCTAAATCTTTTAGCTTTTGATAGATTACTGAACAAAACTCTACATGTCAAAATTTGACAAATTATAACTTCAGTTACGATGCTTTTTTTCTAATAAATACTTTAGAGATACACTTCTTTGCAATACAAAATATAAACTATACATGATCACAAGAAATGAAAGATGGCAAAGAATGTCACCCTGGAGAAGTCTTATAGCAATACAGAATACTGTTACAGTAATAGTGTTCAAGAAACCCGCTTGATTTTCTAATAAAATCGAAAAAATGATATGAAAAAAATATTTCATCAGAAATACCAAAGCTTTTTTTTTCATATTAATATGCATATAGATCATTATCAATTCCACGAAATCTGTATTTTCCTTCTGCGGGATGTTAGATTTAGAGAAATTTGAGCCAAGCGTTTTCGTTACAATATCCACGACGTGAATCCAATTTCATCCTTTTCAATCCATATTTACATGTATCATTGTACCCTTTTGATAAGTTTCGCAAGAAATACTATTAAAGATGCTCCACCGCTGACAAATAGTATTTTTTCACTATTAAAAACAGGAGCAGACGATTTAGTATTTTTCTTCGGTTACAAAAGTTACTTAATTTACACCATTACCGCCATTGAAAAGTTTGAGCTTCTAATTTTATTTCAAGTTGAAAATATATGAAATAATTAATTGCATCCCGAAAAAAATTCCGTGGCACTATGTCCTATATGGAATGAAGTACTAATTGCCCATGCACAAAAGGCAAAATAAATTATTTTGTATTATTTTTTGTGTTTAATTAGACATATATATACATGATTAAACGCCCAATTATTGTTCAAAATGATGAATATGATTTATGCTCTGTCGGCGGTGAAGCATCTGTAATGCCAAATAACAAATACAGTATAAGATTTTTTTTTTTCATTAAAATACAATGCTGGTGTAGTTACCCTCAATGACTCAACAATTAATACTAATTTTCTCCAGTTTCAAGGTCTTGTGTCTGCAGTCAAGAATTTCCTTCGAAAAATGTACGTACAATTGCATTTGGAGATACTCTCTCTACCCGCTATACAACTTGAATTTAAGATTTTCTTTTAAGAAACAAAAAAAGGGTCTAAAGATTTTTTTACTGTTTGATTTCTCCTGCTGATACACCAACAGGTACAAGAAAGTGGAACCTTGAATTTGATTATGATAAAGAGAAATAGGAAAAAAATTATAAACTCCACTTCACCGTGACAAAAAGTTCGAAACTACAGTGGTTGCAAGTGAGAATTATACATATTCTAGTGACTAATACTAATAATGAAATCTTACTCATTATTAACCACTATATTTATAAAACAAAGTGTCTCCATAAAACGTTTAATGTAAATGCACATGTAAATGTTATAAAATATCACTACCGTATCCAAAAATATATAGTTTTTATTTAATAAAAGCGATACTCTTCAAAAGAAATTTGAAAATCATTGGAAAAAAATGGTTGTTGCCGTTGTTAGGAATATGACTTTTAAGTTTTTGTTTACCTTTTTCAAAAATATCATCTTAATATTAGTGTTGTGCCGTCATATTCGCATAGATATTGTAATTTTTAACTCCAATGTCCAAACGTTGAGTTCACCAGGGTAGTGTCCTATGGCCATCCTTCAAGCACCTCAAAACAATCCAATTGATATTTTTTCAGAGAAACTACGCATCTAATGTAAAAATTAGGGACCGATTCGAATTCGTTTAATATGCATATGGTGTTATATTGCCCAGGTAGAATATAAAAAAATGATGTCCGATTATGTATACGACCTCATTCATAATTTACACAATGTAAATTAATTATGGTGGTACACCACCATAAAATAAATATTTGCCTCATCAAATGCACACGTTTTTGCACCATTGATCATGTAATAACCGTTTGGTTTGAAAGTTGTTGATTATTTTCTGATAGCTACAAAAATGTGTGCGTATAATGTACATTTTGCGTAATAACGCGATAGTTTTGCGTAATAACGCCAAAGTTTCGCGTAACAACGCCAAAGTTTTGTGCAATAACGCGATTTTTTCTACAAAAATTTCGTAGAAATCCATTCAAACTTTATAATTAATCTTTTTACAAAATACACGGTATAGAGAAAATTACGGCATTTGTCCGTGGACGTCCCCTTTGATCAGTCAGGTATAATTGACAGGTGCACGACTCTAGGCCCCTCCTCTTCAAACATATCATTGGCTAGCGGACACTAATTACAGGTGTCAGTCATTATAATCATCAAGTGATTGACAAGGCTGAATTCTCATTGGTTACTTGATCTCTAACATTGGACATGAACGAATCCACAGTGTATGAAAGGAAGTGTATATATAGTATTTTTTAATTTCGTAGTTGCGAGTCTGTATAGCGGTACTCGATCACTTGCTAAGACAAATGCAACAATGGATAGTGGATAATTTTTGCCAATTTCATTTATTCTATACATTTTTTTTTGTAATTTTCAGTTATAAATGGCGTCATGGATAGCAATTTGAACTACCAGTGACTAATGAAATGTTGAGGGTTAATCAGCATTAACGTTTCAGACACTTTTCGAGAGTTGATCTGCTGTTCATCATCGAAGAATTGAGACGCCCCGCCTAATATTTTGCACAATTTTAAGGTATTCTGTATGACTTTCATTCTTTCAAGCACCATCTAAGGTTTACAAATGAATCCAACAATATAAAACACATATCAATATATATCAATGGACACATATCTTTTACTTAATCGAATTTTGAAGTTGTAGGATGATTAGTTAAAATTGTATAGTCACTTGCATTGTTTTGAAACTGGCGATGTATAGTTGCTTGCGAGGACACTGTATAGTCGCTTGTTATAGAAAGGAAATATATTCAGTGATAAAAGACTCTGAAGCTAAGAAATTAAACAAATCTCAATCTTATGGCAAGCCAACATGACATTTATTCAAAGAGCAATGTCGATCCTTAAATTTCACTGCATATATATAAGATATTTTATATACTTTATAAGATATCTTCATACACTGTGTAATCTATTTCTAAAATTGCACAATGCATCTGAAATGTGTAAAATGATACTTTTATACTTTTATATAGACTATATATTAGGCAAAAAAAATAAATAAAAAAGCCTAATAATATAGGTAGCAGGTTTAGCGGACTAGTAATCGCATTATACCAGATATTTAGATAGTTAATATTTAGTCAAATTACTTTTGTCCGCCGTTAAATATGAAAAAGAAATCTTTTATTACACACTCACTGGAGTAAATGTAACATGTAACTATAATGAAATACCAACCCATTACGAACCCTAATCTAACCCATTACAAAAATGAAAGGTCTAATCTCACTGTGTAACGTACGTATTCTTTCGCAAAACTTAGCAGGTTTATTGAGAAAATTAGAGAAATTAATTTTATAATAATTAGATCAATTAATTCCATTATATTCTGTATTATACTTATGTTGTGTTGATTGTATTATACTAATGCTATGTTGACTGTGTTCCGTCATGTCAAAATGTATTACACTGATTTGACCTCTTGTTACACACGTAAGAGAGTAATAAAGAAATCTGAAGAATCTGTCACCAAAATCGTAATTGGCTGGAGATTTTTTCATCAGAATTACGTGATGTACATATTTGAAAAGTTGCTAATGAAGGTGTTGATCTAGTCGCTTCATCCAAGTCATTTCCCACATGGAGAGAAGAATGTATCAAAGAACTTTTAGAGGAAGAAAGTGACATGGAGGTAGTATGGTGCTAAATTACTCTCGATTTATAGACTAAACAAGTTTTCTTATTTTGCGTCTGTCAGAAAGTCTTCAAAGCCTGTTTCCGAGTATGAAACTGAAACAGTTATTAGGTATTTATGGGTTGGCTCAGTCAGTATAGGACTTAACAAATTTTGAAATAAATTTACACCAAAAACATCATTCAAAACACAAAAGAAAAAAAAACGGCAAAAGGATTGTTAATCATGTTAGTTGTTTTTATGTAGTATTGGGCATTTAATTCATTGTGTATTGGTTATTTCCCAGCGCGAAATTTGGCTTTTAAAACACACATTTGTAAAAACAAGTTCATTATTGAAGGTAAAAGATACTTGATTTTTAACATAATTAGATAGATTATGTCATAAAAGGTGGTTAACAAGTTGTTTACAGTATTGGATACAATGAGCATTTTTTAAAACTTCATTTCGATGCACAGCCCATACTGAGAACTTAATGAAAATATCTCCAATGGTTCCTAAATGTAGCTGAATATATCGCAACATGTATATCCATACATAATGGTCAGACTTGCTAAATTAGCCTCTATACTGAACCTTGTATTCAATAAATAAGGATATGATACTATCAATTCATCTTAATCTTTATTTATACTGTACATGTATGAAATTCAAATTCATTCGGGAGGATCCCCCCCCAAAAGTTGAACCAATTATTGTACATGGCCATTTAAAACCGTATTAAAATTCGTGATGCCTTTATATAACAAAACGCTTGTAACAAGATTAGATACAAATTTATATTTGTGAAATTCAATCTGTTTCTCAACTTTGGAAATGAAACCACGATCCGCGAGAGAATTTCACTAAAAAAGTGCAAAACACGTGAATTTTTGTCTGAGCAGTAAAGTTTAAAAACCTAGTTAAACAAGTAACATGCTTACTTCCTCATTTGTGTCATTGGCTGAAATATGGGAATTGTACTTTGGGTATCTAGTGATCACGTGATTATGTGTTTTATTTCCAAATATATAGTGATTTCTCTGACCTCTTACGTTGCTCAATACTATGTAAAATAGAAACTTTACCGATTTTCGATCTATACCAATAAAACGGGTCCATATTGATATAAACTATAACTAATTTTATGATCCCTGTGTTTCGCAATAGAATATTTGCCGTATTGCTCAAAATAGATAATGGAACGGCAAATGGAAATTGCAAGTGGTTATTAATATTTTTCATAGTTTTACGTTGACTTAAAAGACAGGGAATTAAAATGTATATAGAGCGATATGCATATCCCATCTTCTACTTCTAGCCAAGCATATTTTTACCATGTGTATTCCTGTAACGTACAAAATGACGTTTTTACAATATAAATTGATAAACTTTTAGGAATATAAATATACGGAAGCCTATTGGTGCCAAATTAGATATAAAAGATGAAAAAAAGTATTGCAAATAAATGCAAAACTTGATATTTTACCCGGCTGGAAAAATACCGTATATTTTCACAATAAAAACCTTGCATTTCACAGCAAAAATGTAATAAACCGTCACATTGTGGACTGCTGTCTCTCAAGGAAAGTCATTCCTTTTCCACTCCCACAGCAAAAATCTAGCCCAGTAGATGACAAGCACGCGCATTTTATTGACAAATAACATCGTTACATAATGTACGTTATACTTAGGAGAGTTTAACAAAACAATGTGTAAGTAGTATTGTGTAGTATCTAGACTCATTGTGTTTGCGTGATATCAGGTATTTATGGGTAAAGGATATCAAAGCAAATCATCTATTTTTTACATTTACAAATTACATTTTTTAGGCCATATATAACTCAAATAAATAATGTCAAGGATTTATAAGTAAGACTCTCACTTCTAAATCCTTGAATAATGTAAACTAGATTTGGATTAATGATACATTATTTGTAATAAAGTAAAACTTATTTATCATAAAACAAAATTAATTAGAAATGTTGCATAAAATGCTAAATTAGTTGCTTTTTATGTAGTATTGTGTAGTATTGGGCATTTAGATGTGTTTGGCGGTATATGGGTGTTTATAGGCGATATTTGGCCTCAAAACCCACATTTTTACACAAAACTCGTCATATAAGACAAACTCTATTTTAATTTAACACTTAAATAAATAGATTATGTCACAAAAGCGTGGTAAATAAGTGATTTACATGTAGTATTGGGTATTTAGTCGTTTCGTTGGCCAGTATTGAGCGATATTTGGCTTTAAAAGACACATTTTTATCACAAAACTGATTTTATAAGACAAACTTTATATTTAATTGAACATAGATAAAAAACAAAATATGTCATAAAAGAATGGTTAGTAAGTTATTTACATATAGTATTGGGTAGTATTGGGTATTTCGTCGTTTCGTTAGCTAGTATTGGGTAATTTCTGGCCGATATTAGGCCTTAAAAACTCACATTTTTACACAAAACTCATTTTATAAGCATACAAATTCTATTTTAATTTAACATAATTAAATAGATTATGTCATAAAAGAATGTTTAATTAGTGATTTACATGTAGTATTGGGTAGTATTGGGTATTTAGTCGTTTCGTTGGCCAGTATTAGGCGATATTTGGCTTTAAAAGACACATTTTTACACAAAAACTCATTTTATAAGATCAAACTTTATTTTAATTTAAATAGACAAATAGAAAAATGTCATAAAAAAGTGGTTAGTAAGTTATTTACATATAGTATTGGGTAGTATTGGGTATTTCGTCGTTTCGTTAGCTAGTATTGGGTAATTTCCGGCCGATATTTGGCCTCAGAACTCACATTTTTACACAAAACTCATTTCATAAGACAAATTTTATTTTGATTTAATATAAATAAATAGATTATGTCATAAAAAGGATGTTTAATTAGTGATTTACATATAGTATTGGGTAGTATTATTGGGTATTTAGTCGTTTCGTTGGCCAGTATTGGGCGATATTTGGCTTTTAAAAACACACATTTTTACACAAAATTCATTTTTACAAGCAAAATATAGTTTAATTGAATAGTATTGATTATATGAAGTCCCAAAACAGTAGTTTATTAGCTGTTTACAGGTAGTATTGGGTAGTATGGGTGGTATTGGGTAGTATTGGGTAGTATTGGGGTATTTAGCCGCGCCCTTAATATTTTGCTACCTGTTCGGCCACCACATCGACATCGCACTTGTGGGTGATTATGTGCCGTTTTTGTTTGTATTTTTCGCTCAACCTAATCTCAATTATTTATTGTAAATTGGGGTAGCAGTATTTTTTTTTTTGGCATTGTACTCTTTGACTGTTACTTTTATGCTCAATGGAAAATTATGAATTATCTGATTATAGTATTTTTAACTGTGTGACATTAGGCTAAAGCAGACTAAATCAGACTCATAGATATAACAACTATGCATTATTGGATGTAATATATAAAACAATCTCAAAAAAAATCTTGCATAGGGGCGCATTTCACATTATGTTTACCTCAGAGGTAGAATGACTAAATTAAAGTACCGAATGTATGTGATACCTGTATAACGTCAGTGCAGGACCTATATTTGTTTCAATTAAAATTGGTGATAGTGTAGCCGGGATTGGATTGGGGTCCGTAATCACGTAGACCAGTGTAACTCAAGATCGGATAGAGCAGCACTCGACTAGTGTTCATATAGTGTCCCGGGTTTGGAATTCGCAGGTATGCCCTCTGCATTTTCTCCTCTCCTAAGCTGTTACAGATTTGGCCGTCCCAACTAAATAAGTAATCATCTTGCGGTGGTGGTGTAGTTTAGGAAGGCGTCTTGTAATGTCTTAGAGGACGAAGAACTTCAATGAAAAGGAGAAGTAGTGATTGTAGCGGGATTAGCCTGGGTCGATCAACCCGTTTGACCATCTAGCACAGGTAGCAATTCGGCGTAGATGTTCAGAGGGTCCCAGGTTATGAATCCCGGTCCTGGCTTCTGCATTTTTCTCCTCTCCTGTTACAATAGATTATATTGATGTTAAAAGTTTGATATCCAGCTTTAATGTCAAATCAGCAGGAAGATTAGAAGGAGTTACAACTTCTGTCATCACATCACACTAGAGATACACAAAACCTTGTTAGGTATACATGGTATGTGACTTAAATTCCACTGTTCATTGTTTTTTTCTTTTTAGTTTCCTACATTAGGAGGAGTGGATGACACAGTTGGCTGCGTTGGAGTGTTTACTGAGTGGAAAAACCAGGGAGAAGTGGATGAACTCCATAGTGTATGTATCTGTGAGTATAATTTGTAAAATGATTTAGTACAGAACCTTGAATTGTCTCAAAATCTGGATAACAAACTAAATCAAAAACATGGAAGAATAGTCTAATGTACCATTTCTAAATCTATGTAACAGGAGAGAGGAGAAAATGTAGCGGCCAGACCGGGATTCGAACCCGGGACCCTCAGAATACTAGCCGAGTAGCTCTACCGACTGAGCTACCTGGTCACCGCGATGATCGACCCAGTCCAATCCCGCTACACTCCTCCCTCCTTTCTCGAAGTACTTCGCCCCCGAAGACCATACGAGACCCTTCCAAACACCACCACCGTGGTGTTATTTAGTTTGGGGGCGCCAATTCTGTAAACACAGGAGAAGGAGAAAATGTAGCGCGCCAGACCGGGATTCGTGAACCCGGGACCCTCAGAATACTAGCGAGTGCTCTACTCGACTGAGCTTACTGGTCACCGATGGGATCGACCCAGTCCAATCCCGCTACATCTAAATCCATGGACAAATATTGTCAGAGTATTTATTTTATGTATTGAAACAATGTCTACATGCACATATGAAAACATAGTTTCAACAATATTCTCTAACGATCTCTCCTTACAAATCCATATTTATATAAACCACAGACAATATGAGAAATGATGTTACTAAAAACATGCTGAGTTAATATTATGAGTTTTAGATATAATTGATTTAGTATTTGTTTAAAGGTACCCAATTTACCATGTTCAAAGGTCCTTTGTCTTTATTCTTACACCAAAAATAGCTCTGAAGAATGGTGTGATAGGAAATATAACAAGCAAAAGTGGATTGATGACAAATCAATGTGTTTATACCAAGGTGGAGACTGAATCACTGACTGCAATAAACCAGAACCACAGATTTTTAAATAGATGACGTGAGTAATGATCCTCTGTTTCACGCTTTGTCTACTTTCTAAAAGTGTATAGTTTAAAATGCGACTTAGAAAAGTATCAATTATTACAAAATTAAATACAAAATACAACACAGTGTTTACAGGTAGTAAAATAATGAAAATTAAAAAATCTGAAAAAATAAAAAATTTGGGTGGTACGGATAAAATAACCATAGTAAATACTAATTATTGCAAAGAATGTACACTTACATCAAAAACAAATTCATATATACAAATATAGTGGTTGACAAGACAGCTCTCTACTATACAAAAAGTGGTTAATTTATAAAGTAAATATTGCCTGTCTTTAACAATATTAACAGAGTTTATATACCTTGCTAGTAGGGATATCCCATTGAGAGACGATCATAATTTATGTTGGGTAGGGGCCCAACAAATCTTCACCAGTTTCATGAACCAGAGGTGATGTTACTCCCTCCCATCATAGATCTATACTTCACAAACAATACCTGAAACACCGCAAGGGTAGATACATGATGTAACATTCAAACTCACCAACAATTGAGATATGTAAACTGACAGTAATAAAGATGCTATTTTTTGATAGTAAAACTAGTAAAATTCTATCAAGGCAATGATCATTTTAAAAATAGACAATGAGATCTTGTATCTACTACCTCCTACAGTGGAACGACATTGATGAAGAGAAGGCGAGATGTATGGTGTGTGAGACACAAAGAGGTGCAGAACAAAACGTCCTCACCGTAAGGATACTGCCAGAAGAGGGCACATGAGAGAAAACCAAATCAGCTCTTATTGGACTCATGGTCTGTGTTCACTGCGTATTTAACTCAAAGTTGTTAGAGAGCGTATTACGAGCGTCATAAATTCTAGCTCGGTTAATATTAAATTATCTTACATTCGCCGTAGCATGGTTATTACTCCTTGACAGGTGATACACTGTTTTATATACCTGCAAAAGGTATTATAATAATATATAATTCATTAAATTCTATGCTCGGTTTATATTACCCCAAAATGTATTTTTGCGCGTATAGTGCGCACTTTTTTTCATAAATTATCAAGTGAAAAGTTGGGGTGCGCACTATACGCAAGCACAGGCATTGGGTCATGACCGGTCATGATGACCGAACCGTCAGGTCCAAGCTAAAATGTTGCAGTAGCCTAACATTTTGTACATGTTGAAAGTTTTGATTAAATACATGATACTTTTAAGTCAATATTCAATGCAATCTTTAATTTCTTGAAAGTCCGTTTTTTGGGAGAGCACATGTGTTCATGAACCGGGACACATGTTACGATCGTGAATCTTCAGTAAGGTATCTACAAATCTAAATGGCTAAATGAATGAAATACAGTCTGGAGCTTGAAACGATGTATAAGTGTGAAATTGATTCGTCACATTAAACTGATTACCTTTATAAATATGTTTCGGCCAGCAATAAATTAAAACTTTTGAACTTTAGCAAAATGTTTACGTGAAGTGAGTACGATGAAGGCCACAATGCAGAGTCAAGCCAAATTAAATAACGAATACAAAAACCTTCCATTACATTAAAACTGACCATTCGCGCAATCTTTTTCTTATAAATGATAGTATGGCTGTCAAATACACTCTTAATTACCATCTTCTGAAATGATTCTGTAAAATCGATCATCTTGATTTCAATTATCTAAATGAAAATAATTGTAGAAATACGGGAAATACAAGTGTGCAGGTCAGTAGCTAATCAAATATGGCGGGCCCGGTCCTGTGGATGATTAGCCTACTCGGGTCGGAGCTTTACCAGCTAATATCATTGGTGCATAATAAAATCTAATCACTTAAATGCCCATCAGATACAAAGCAATATAGACTTGATTGAAAACCAACCACTTGGAATTACACACAAAGGTATGATTAATTAATTTGATATGGTAAAAATATCGTTGTTGAGATACTTCATTATAGTGTCACCGGCAATTCACAAGCTAACTAGGCCTGTCGCCCCGTAGTGCTGTGTAAACAAAGGTGTCAATCATCAGTGTCAACACTCCTCTCTGCCGCAGTTAACTTTTTAAATGAACAGAAGGTTGTTTTAGGCTACAGATAAACAATAGGAAGATGTTTGAGATTTTGTTCTTTAATGAGGTGTATTAGAAGCCTATTTTCAAAACGTGGTTTGAAATGAAGATGTAACAACATTATATTTTTTTTTGTAAATTTTTTATTTTTTTTGTAAAAATAAAACTCAAAAACGTACCATGCGCACAATATACGTCGGTGCGCACTAAATACGCGCAAAAATACGGTAATTTATCTTATTAGATTCTAAGGCTTGGTTTATGAAACTCCAGTCTGTGTCACTGTTATTACTCAAAGGTTTACTGATTATTATATACTATCTTAAATATCTAGCTCGGTTTATATTAATTTATCTTGAGATTCTAGCTTGGTTATGACTCCTGCTGTGTCACTGTTTTTACTCAAAGGTTTATAATTATATTATAATCTTAAATTCTAGCTCGGTTTAATATATAAATTTATCTTTACATAAAGAGCTTGTGTTATGACTCCAGCTGTGTCACTGTTTTACTCAATAAGGTTTGTTATTATATATATCTTACAAAATTACTATCTCGGTTTTATATTAATTTATCTTACAGTTATAGCTTGGTTATGACTCCCAGCTGTGTCCGACAAGTTTTTCTTAACTCAAGGTTCTGTTATTATATTATATTCATACAATTCTAGCTCGTTTAAATATTAATATAACTTAGATTTTCCCCCCTAAGCTTGATTGTTAGGAGCTCCAGCTGTGTCACTGTCCTTCTCATTAGGTTTAGTAATTAGTAATATTAACATTAGTAGCTTGTGTTATGAACAACTAGAAATATCATTAGTGAGTCCTAACTCCAGAATGTTTGATATATCTTCAACTTTAACTGGGTTCAAAGTCTTGAAGCTCAACTATATACGCTTTAAAAACACACTTGCAGATAACTATTTCACGTTTTCTTTCGAGATTAAAAAACATTTTATCTAAGACTATTACAACAATCAAGCTAATGCTATTTGGCTTTCTTTCCATAAACAATGAAATCAGGACTAGTTAAATCCAGTCCTTCTGCTGCAGACCCACTAACCAACCAAACAAAAAGAATTCTCCTGCATATGGAGAGTCCCTGTCAACCATTGTAACTCTAACATGCCCGATTCAAGTGATACATTGGCAATACAATATGAATAGTTACAATATAATTCACATTTAATAGTTAGAGCTGCTACAATAACCACATTAATAGCCATCAGTTGCAAAAAGGAGAAGTCTAGGTACGATATACTGTTCCGCTGAAGATCTTTTATATAGTTTATGATCCCTTCCCATATTTCAAACACAAATTTGGCCAAGGGAGACTTAAATACACTGAAAAAATGAATGGGCCCCTTTTTAGACGACAACACACACTGATGGGATTGGATTCAGACTTAGGACACTGTCCTGACAGACATTTCTTCTGTATGGAGGTTGATTAATTTTTTCTAACTCCTGGTTACTTTTGTTTAATATTGCTAACAGCACTTTCAAACAATAACCGCAGTGTTGTATAATACTTGCCTGAGATTTCTACGTACAATCATTCCTGTCTAGCAAACGCCTCCTGTTCACCCACGTCCATCAGAAATATCCAACGATGTAGACTTATACATTCCCATGACTAAATGGTAAACTTACATAACTATTTATGTATTATCATTGATAAAATGCACAGAGGCTCGGCATACCGACTGCAAGATGTTTTGCGGACTATCATTCCCAGTTTCATTATTACGATTACAAGAAATAAAAAAAACGAGGAGGTTGCAATTTCAATATAATAATTTCTGTCTACAATTCTCTAAAGTTTCCTTATTAGAATTGTCAACCATTATATTTGGGAATCTTTTGAACATCAGAAATATGTCAAACTTCAGTGCGTCTTTAATTTTTAGACTCTTTGGATGTACTTTTTTTTTCAAAATATTCTGAAACTTTGCCAAATAATACTTACTGAAGTGATTTTTAGCTCACCTGGCCCGAAGGGGCCAGGTGAGCTTATGACATGTCGCAGAGTCCATCCGTATCGTCCTTGGCTGTCATCGAATTGCTATTTTAAATCGCTACTAGTCTCCTAAGCGTTTCTGCATGGATTCTAAACCAAATTTGGGCCAGAAAACATTCCTGGGAGAAGGGGAACAGAGTTTTTTAATAAATTTTTAGCTTATACCCCCCGGGGGCAGGGAGCAACGGGGAGCCCAATAATGGAGAATAGAGGTAAATCCCTAAAAATCAGCTTAGCTATCCCTGAGTTCAAACATGATTTCTACCCAACCATTTCTGTGGCCATAAACATCCCCTATGAGAATGAAGGGAAACAGAGTTGGTACAGGCAAATATTTTTGGCTCTGACACACCCTCTCATGGAGGCGGCAGAGGCGGGTGTCCAATATGGAGAATAGATACGTAAATCATTCTAGAATCGCTACAACACATCCCCTAGAGTATCTGCAGTAAATTGAAAGCCAAGAATTTATTGCCAGGAACAACATCCTTTTGGAAAGGTAACAAGAGCATTGCGTACAAATTTTTGGCACAGACCCCCCCCGGGGTAGGAGGAGGCGGGTCTGTAATAGGAGGAAACATAGAATAAAATGCACTATAAATCGCTATCATAATGGTCGCTAGAGTTCTAGCTTAGATTGAAACAAAATTTAGGGACCAGAAACACACCGATGGGTGGGGTGCACAGGGAACAGAGTATGAGTAATAAATTTTGGAGACCATATTCTTGAATACAAATCCTTAACTGTATCGTAAAATTTCCTATATATAAGTAAATATTTGTAGTCATACCGTAACGTCATTAATTTTTTAACTTATATTTTAACCAACAATTGCACCAACAAATTGTCTTTCCTACATGAGAATCAACCCCATAACATTTAGGCAAATTCACCGGACAGAGCGGCGGGAAAGAGAGCGAAAACATTTAACAATATTACTATTTTCTTTGAATCATTTCTTTAAAATTATTTAAATTTCAATGCTATTGTCCGTCTTTTGCCTATTACATTGTTAGCTCCCTTGCGCGTACAGTAGGTATCCATTGATTGCCTTCTATAATTATGTGTTTGAGCCGCATTATGATGATTGTCTTTTCTATTATAAAAAAACATGATCGTTAACGCTCGAGTAAAGATATCACAACACAAATAATACCAAACCCCAAACCCCGAGATCAATCACTCTGATATGCACAACACAGAAAAGCACGTGTGTTGTAAGATCATCAGCTATGCCAAAAATTTATAATGATCAACTTGGACCTTCAATAACCACAAAAGCAATAGAAATGAGAGATAAGCAAATAAATATAAATTTTATCACTGTTTTAGATATTAGACAGGATGCCTACAATTGTTGAGTCGCCCATTCTAATCAATATCATGTTCCAAATCTCGTCTGTAATCACAGGAGTGTATCACGCACCATAATTTTCCAAACTGTTTGCCTGAGTGTAAGTTCACTTGTTAATGATGAATCTCCTAAATGATCATGAATTCAGTCCTCCAAACAAAGTCGAAAAATAAAATTTAACTTGTATATATGTCAACTGTAATATGAATCAACTCAGAAAAAAATCAATGCATTCTCATCATCAAGGAGACCAAAAAAAGTCAATTTTTACTTATATAAAAGATCAACTGAAAATGAAAATCATAAGAAATATCAATAAATACTACCATCTCAATCAAAGACAAATATAAACTTTTCACGAAAGTCTAACTGAAGTATTAATTCTACTAAAAAATCACATAAATTCATCCTCCAACCAACTGTCAAATTTTACTTTCTACGATCAACTGTAGTACGAATTCGTAGAAAATCTCATGAATTCACCTCCAATACAAAGTCACTTCTTTTAAACTTTATATAAGTCAACAGAGATAATATTATCTAGAAAATAACACGAAGGTTCCTCCTCCAATCAAAATCGAATTTTTACTTTTTATAAAAGTCAAACTGTATCATTAGAATGTCTAGAAAATAGTGAATACCATCCTCCAATCATATCCACTGTTGACATTAATATGTCCCGACAGAAAATAAATACTGTCTGTCTTCGAGGCCGATAGAACAGCAGAATGATCTGTTATGATAGAAAATGGTTCATGAATTCTCCTGCAAAATCCACAGTTTATATGAACTTTTATTATGATGACTGTATAAAGAATTCAATTCCTCCAGACAAGTAGAACATTCAGAATGCTCAGTGTAGTGAAACTGCTCATACCCGCTCTTGCGTCCTCTGACTGAACGTCCATTGTATACAAAGTCAGGTGTAACACTATATTCTAAACATTTCGAGAATTTGGTGGTATCAGGATAGGTTTAGTTATCTTCCGGGAACTTTGGCTTTCCTCCACCAACACGAAACCTGGCACATTAGACCTGGTTGGTAATTAGGAACATGTTAAAATCAATAAAACCAAACCACCTCCCTTTAAGCTGCAGTCTAATTTTGATATGTATACTATATAGACACTTGCCATAATTTAACGCTTCAGTAACTTCCAGTACTTTGATGTTTGCGTACTTTATAACCACAAGTACAGATTTCTGATTCAAATTAAACATATTTGTAATCACCTGCCCATAACTTAAGTACTTTCTGATTGTATAACAGTTACAGATGTCCGCACCCTGACAACATGTTTCTGCAGTGTTATTGTTAATCAGAATGTAGGAGGGCATCCAGGCAACAGCAGCAGGTAGAAATACCCGGTCCCATAGAAATTATAAGAGACATTCTTTGGGATATACATTTGTAAACTGGGATATACTATAAAAAATATGCGAGACGGCAGTGGCCGTAGTGGGTTAAGATGTCCACCTGACATAATACCACAAGAGACCCTCCCCTCTTGGTCACAACAGCAGCAGGTAGTATCTGCCCTAGGGTGCTTAGAGTTAAGGCATTGAACTGCATTCAGTTGGCAATTATTGGAGTATGAAATTTTGCCCCTAACGAAAGACAACAGCTTTAGTCAATGTTATTATAAAAAAATCTTCTGTCATAATAAGTGTTAATTTTGGAAATCTCCAAATGACATAATTTTTGAAGTCTCCAAGACTTGATGTTTCGGTATCGCAGACATACAAAGTGTTTTGTCTCGAATGCCGTGACATCAAAGTCTGGGGAGACTTTAAAAATAGTAATTGAAGAAATATCTTAAATAATTCACTAAATTATACAATTTATTCTCAAGAAGATTTGCATCCATATTGAAAGTAAACAATTCATTATCATCAAAGACTGAACAGCCAATTGAACAGCCATCTTCAATGATTGCTGTGAAACTACTATTTGTGATGTCACAATGATAATTGAGGGTCAAAATAAATAGATGGCAGTTCATGCACTGAAACAACACCAAACAGCATTTACTAATAGTGGGGGTTGCCAGTAGAAAACTTAATTATTGAGAAATAAGGAGTAATTCATTAAGATGACAATACATGTAACTTTAGAAAGTATATACTACATTCAAATTGTGTGGTCAGCATATGATTTGATGCTTTGATTTGTTTGATTTTTATGCCTCATTAACAGACAGGGTCATTTAAGGATGTACATGTACTAGGTCCTAGGAGGTGGAGGAGAAAGCAGAGTCTACCCAGAGAAAAAAAAACCACACAGCCCCAGTAGAAGCAATAGAGTTGTTTAATATTTAAGTTTTAAATTTAAATTAATTTATTAGATATTTTTTCATGTCATAGATAATTGTTATAAGACCTTTCGTACTCATTCATTATCTAAAATAAAACAAACGTTCTAAGCATCTTAACATGTAAATAATTTTCATCTCATTAATAATTGATATATGATCTCCGTTACATTTTCTTTGCAGCCTCGTACAACGGAGAATTCTATATCATCTCTACTGGTCCCAGACTACTGAACAGAGACAAGTACATCAGAGATGCAGATGGCGGCTGCCAAATGTCTGACGTATCTGTGTCCGTGGAGGAGCTATCAGTCCTCAGGATCACATCATTATGTTAAATGTACAGAGACTCCGATGGGGAAGGTCTAATTATTTCAGTTAAAGGCCCACTACCTTTCCGGAGCAGAATTTATAGGTTTCTTAAAAACATTAATAACAAAGGAAAATATATATCGATGGCTTAAGATGAGGTTACAAAACACCAAACAATGCAAGATTTCCTGTCTAATGTACGATATAACAGTGGAGGATTCATTTCGCTGTTTTGCCGTCTGGCGCAGTGGCATTGATTTTTTAGTCAACTACCGTTGCGCAGCATTTAGGACGACGGCGGGAAACATTAAAACGACCCCGCGTTATGAAAAATTAAAACATTTTATTTATTCTAATTAAACCAGTTCTGAAAAGCGATGATAAGTGTGCTAGTAAAGTTATAGTTAATAACTTCTGCGACTCTACAAAATTATTGATATCGTTTTACATTCCTATTTTAAAGATTAAAAGCCCGTTTTGGAAAGGTAGTGGCCCTTTAATATTAATTACTGTTTTTGACTGTCTGTTGTTCTGACTGCAATGTAGTCCGCAAAAACCTTGCCTATATTATTATACGCTTTTTACAAAATTTTTTTTGCCTAATATATAGACTAGTATATATTAGGCAAAAAAAGAAAAATAAGAAAAAAAAAAAAGCCTAATAATATAGGCAGGGTTCAGCGGACTTACTGCAATGATGGAAGTAATTATCGTCTGATTTGTGAGAAAACAGGAGTAATGAAAAAAAGAACTAAATTTATGAAAATTTTTCCCAGTAATTTAAACGTCAAAAACTTATTAAGTTATATATGTATGAAATCAAAGCCTAGCTAATGTATGATAAAATAGTATATGACATTTGGTTAAATGTAATAAGCATTTTCAGACAAGTATATCTTTTAGGAATTAAGCTAAAATGCTTATATTATGATTGAAGTATGGTCAAAAAAACATATTAGATCTTATCTTATTTAGCTATAGCTGGTTACTATGAATACAAATACTACAATACCACTATCGGGAGAGGACGTCACTAAGTTGGGATATCTTGTGTCCAATACCTGTTGTCAATAATTTATGACATAAAATTATTAAAAAATATGTTTAAAATCAAATTACTACCACAACTATTAATAACTTAACATAATTTTGCCCAACAGTAATTAGA
>NW_027188436.1:0-22410 GCF_041381155.1 Argopecten irradians | reverse complement strand
CGATGTGTCCAGTTAAGACATTTATGAATTATAAAGCAACAACTAAACAGCAAAATGTAGACCGCAGCGCATTTCCAACGCACCAGGGGGTTTAAAAAAAAAAAGGACAGGGAAAAAAAACGCTGTTTTTTGTCACACAGTGGTACGAACAAACAAGGCTCTTGGAACACAACACATTTGGCATCATGATGAAGAACTCTCTCAATTCAACAAACGCCTGGACTTTCCAGAAACATATTAGCAAACCATTCCCTTGAGAGCAGAGGCTACTCTAGTTCTTCTTTTTCGACAGTAAGGGGTTAATTTGACACGAGAGGGCATGTGTATAGATATGTAAAACTGGACACCGCGCTTGATATTTAACCTGAAAAGCTGTGTATACTGGATTACACGGAACCAAGTATGAAGCCCCGCCCGGCGCCCCCCCACCCCCCCACCCCAGAAAAAAAATGGTCAGACGCTATTTTCAAGCTCATTACGCGCGCTTGTGGGTGGAAAATGATTGAAACTAGTCAAAGAAGACCAAAGTAGTAAAGAAAACCCAATATCTGACTTTGCATCTTTTCAGCCACACGATGTTTATCAAATATGGAAGTAATTTGAGGCGCCGCGCCGTTGTTTTCCCCCCTCCCCCCCCCCCTCCCCCACCTCATTTGTTCGAACCAAATAATCCTCGTTCAGATAATCTAGTATGTGTGTGTGCTGAATGATATTACATACTCTGATTGAAATTGTGGAAAACGACGCATTCGATAAAATATTGAAATAAAAAAAAACTTAGTAGATGTGGAAAAAATGTACCATCCAAGTTCTCAAAATCGGCAATCTTAATATCAAACATTGAGTGTGTGAACTCGCGCTGCCCCCCCCCGCCCCCCCCCCCCATAGAGAAAATAAGAGTGTGTCCCTTTTCCGTGCTCCTTCAACTTTTCAAGCTTGCTCCAAAATTACAGTACAACAATAACTTTAGCAAATAATTATTGAGAACATTACTGTCCAAAACACACGTCAGTCTGTGTAATATGTTTTGTGTAATACTTTTCATGACAAATGAGGATTAGACAAATGAAGTTTATGCGTTTGTTTGTCATTGTATTGAAAAACATCTTGTACCAAAGAGTTATTGAAGTGCCCGTATCTGGCGTCCATCGGCGAGAAAAAGGATATAAAAAAAAGGATTTTTCTGAATTGAAACTGTTAAATCATCAAGGTAATTGCCTTATAATTTCTTATTTATTTTATTTTTTTTTTAAAACAGATTATCGTCGACCCGGTTTCCAATGTTGATATGGTGGTTTTATCAACCATCGAAAAGAGAATATTTTATAACCCTCGGCCTTCGGCCTCCCCCCTGCCTCGGGTTATATCACTTCCTCAGGTTGATATACTAACCACCATATCAATCCTGGGGGAAACAGGAGGGGGTCGATACGAAATCCTGTTTATAATATAATATTACTTCCTTTCGGATTAGGGGTTAGGGTTAGGCTTAGTATTATTTGCTCTACAGTGGAATTGGAAATGGGAAAATTGGGAGGGACGAGGAATACTGGTTCTTGGTGGGACGTTGGTCAATATATTTCTCCTTTGTCCGTAGGTCGCAAGAAGAATGTAGTTGGAGGCGGGCTGGGTGGGCCCCCCCGCGCCCCCCCCCGGGGCGGTAAAATTCATTTCAAAGGCCTTGTGAGCTAGTATTATATAGAGGAAACTCTGCAAAGAGCTGCGTATTAGAAATGAATGAGATTTTTTTTATAAACTCTCCAGACAAGGAAGAGGACTGGCACTACTTTGCAGCACCACTTACGTGAACTGAGACGAACATTTCAATTAAGTAAATGGAAACAGTAACTAATAGCTCAAAATGTTGTAAATGAAAACAAGATGTCTATCTTGAATGAGAAATTTGAGGGGGAAAAAAAGAAAAAAGAAAAATGAAATTTTTTTCTTGTTGTGATTTGAATATTAATTAGGTTTAATATACCCCCCACAACGTTGATGATCTAAAAGAACTACTCCTTGGCATATCGCAGCCAAATTTATTCCCTAAAAACCTAAGATTAACCCCCAACCTTTCTACTTTTTGTGAGGATAATAAGATAAATACTTTGCAAGAGCCGATCGACCAAGTAAAAAGGCCTGGTTGACTTTGAACGTGATAAGATTAGAGTCAAGGTCAATTTCATATATAAAGAACCCTTTTTTTTAAGAAACTATATTTAAAAAAACCATTTTTCTCTATGCAGGTGATATGAACTCTGACATTTTTGAGAAAGATAAGAAGTAAGGCACTGATAACCTTCTGCTGTGGGAGATTCTTAATTTTCTTAGTTAGACCATAATCATAAAAGAAACCGACATGTTTTGTGATAAACTAAAAACCCCTCCTTGATAGATAATTATCTTCACTAATTCTAAAACCAATATTACTATAAACCACTGTGGTCATAGTGAGCTGCCATTAGCATGACAGCTTACATCCCTCAGAAGAGTCGTGTGATATTGTGTTTAAGTATTTGTTAATAAGACCGAAAGTAACCTTTTAGAAGCTACAATAACTTTGACATTAATGAGGATTATGTTTAAGAGTTCCTTTTTAACGTGGCTTCACCATGATTTCCAGGAGTCAAATCACGATTTCACAGAAATATGAAAGAGTCAAAAACGTTATGACAAAATAGACATGTGCTTCAAACTCAAGAGTCAAGTCCGATTCTGAGAGGTAAAAACATTACTCTACATGGGTCCTACTGGATGCCCTCTGATTATATGATGATGTAGACGATGATACTGGGTTGCAAGGTATGCTCTTGAGATGTCTAATAACGAGCACAGCACCATCCTAAACAAAAGTTGTCAAAGCAGAATCCACCACTCCTACCAAATATGAATTCTGATTACAATGGAACTGCTTTAAAAGAAGGCTAAGGACAGCTTGAAATTACATATATTTTTTTAACTTGTAGTAAACAGTGTATGGTTCGTAACTATCATATTATCTAAGGTATAATATCAGTTGTCGGAGCCTAATCAGGTCCTGTTCAGTAACTATAGTTGACCGTGGTTCAGTGTTGGATATAACCAACACACGACAGAAACCTAGTTCATGGGCACTTTTGATCGATGCTGCCATGGTATCATATTTCAGCAATATTTCAAGCTGTTTTGTGTCTGAATTAAATTGATTAATAGATTAAAAGCTGATTTCTTGAGTTTGTTAGTGATTTCTATTTATCATATGATTGTATAAAGACTTGATAAATTATAGAAATCTGCTTAATTGGTATCAAGCTTTATTGGTATGGATTTTTTGTTTTTAATCTTATTATGTGTAAATGCTCTACTTGTAGTATTTGTGATAAGGTTGTTTTTTCTATATGGATTTTATGTACTGTTATCATTTCATTTACTGCTGTTCTTTTACATGCTCTGTAGTGACGGAAGTGAAACAAATTAACTCTGATATATTGGAATGGAAAAAAGTCAAGTATCTTGTATGGTGTAGGGTCAAATTTCGGTGAAATTTTCAAGTTTACCAAATAATTTATTCACCCACGCTGTTATCTGTTTTCATGCTGTTTTGCTAATTTCTCTAGAATTGAAAACGAAAGTAATAATTTCGTACTTAAATGGACACAGCCCAACCGGTGAAATTACAGCACATTTACAACGTGTTTATTGCTAATTGGTATGTCAATGATATACATTGATTTGTTAATATCCAGCAAGTGGACCCGCGATGCTACTGCATTTACGAGAAAACCTTTTTTTTTTTTTGCTAGCCCTATCACCAAACACTAATCAACCAATTTGTATGGTGGGTTGTCCTATCTGCACTTCCTGGTTGAGTTACAAGGTTTTGGCCGTACATATTCGTCCTCTCTCACAAGTATCGGGAATACACAAGGAAACAAGTCTTGGAGGATTCTACAACACTGAGAGGTACACATTTGTTGAAATCTATTGAATTAATGCGTTTTGTTATTTTTAGCAAAGTGAGGTAATTAAATGTGTATTTATTATAAATGCTAAAGATTGTGCAGAATCTTAACATTTCCCAAGTTAAAAGGCTGAACTTAATGTCATTTAAAGTTAGGAAAATTGTACCAATATTTTGCAAATATAACTATGATTTAAGTAATATAAATTTCAAAGCATTTTAGTTTTGATAAAACAAAAATTTTTACTTCACGACCAGTACATCTGCATCACAACCTACAAACGGAGATAACTACAAGTTCAAAATCATGAATTGATGGTAAACTTATCACAACTGAAGGTTTTAAACCCTCGTTATCACATGCTAGTGATATCACGCAAAGGCCTACTATCATAGTAATAACTAAAGCTATTTGTTCTGTCCTATTATATGCCATTTGAGTAACCGCCGTTTCGTTTGTATATTATATAAAGATCTAAAAGGCTCAATGGTTTTAAAGATCATTTTTTACAAAATCAAATCCTGTCAAACGTATGATGGAAGTGTCTGGTATAGTTGTTCCCAGGTAAACATGATAGTACGTAAGGTTAGGTGATGAAAAGACACGTGATTCGAACATGCTGCACTCGTTTCCTTGAATATTGGGGGTCAAAAAATTATCAAGTAAACTCAAAAACAAAAGGCGTGCAATTTTAAGACATATGATTGAGCCATGATGCATTACGAGACTTTTTGAGTCTTTTTAGTTGTACAATGCATGCGCACTATCAATAGCTTTACACGTCCATGGTAATAGGTTTCAATAAAGCGTTGTGTTGGATGGATTCGATTGTTAATCACTTTTAAACTGATATTTAACGTAATTAAAGAAAAACCTTAGCTTTTGAAACAATTGAGGATGGTAGGATACAATTTTTAACTACCAGGGATGTTTTTCAGGAAGCATATTGAAGGGTGAACCAATCCACAAACATTAATACGTATTAATCTCCTCTGGGTCCGGCCATTATCTCCTCCCTCCCCCTCACCCCATACATTTATAAAAAAGCCGACATATAAATAATAATAAATTATTCATGAAAAGGTACAGGTTGTGTGTGTGCATCCTATAGGCTAGGTCTCTCTGTGGCTACAGCCTTTCTTGTCGTACACAGTCAATAGTTACATGATCACGAAAGGTGACTTTTCAAGCGCCGTCAACACTACGTTACTCCATTCATCAAGGTCACCATGACACCCACCGAAGAGGACAGAATACAAGGTCCGATGATTAAAGATATCCCTGCTCGTAGCACCATCTATGGGCTGCCCAATGAGGACACCAGTACACTATATCATTTTTTTAACCATTTCAGTTCTATTTTTACAACCTACCCAAATATGAAAAAAAAGTATTTCCTAAATGTTGAACCTGAGGAAATAATTATCACAACTAACAACCCATTCTACAGTTCAAGATGACTTCTCGTCTCTCTGTCGCGGTATTTCCCATATTCTTAATATGCCTATCAATATCAAAAGATAGACCATTTACTTTTCGGTACACCTTAAAGGGAAGTTTCATTGAAATGGATTTTATGGCGAAGAGATATTCAATTCACACGGTTTGGTATTTATCATGGTCATGAGAACCAAAACCCCTCTAATATAACATGCATTAACCGAAAAATGGTTAAATTATTACTCAATGCGACATCGAAAACTATCTTATTTAATCCTAAATAACTGGTAGAACTGACAGGAGAGTTGTTTTAACGCTAACTACACTTACCTGATTTCGATTATTTATCTTAATACATATGGTGGGAAATCCGTTTTGTTCCTATAAAGAATAATTTAGTCCTTTGGATGCGCATATTCCTTTTCCTTATTTTATCAGTTACTTTACATCAGTTACAGTTTATCTGCGTGTAGGTGTTCATTATCACTGTGGTTTATGGAGAGATTATGATATTTTAATCCCACCACAGGCTGGGTAAACATGGCTATGAACCAAGCGATTTGACTTCGAATGTTCTGATGAAGGGTTCATCAATGGCGTTAGAAGTCGCCATGACAACAACCATGAGGACAGAGTGTGGGCTTTTCAGTGTTGTAAGGATGAAAGGTGACGTTATATGACACACATTTACCAAACCCTAGGTAAAAATATTTTAATAATAATTTGGCTTATGAAATATCGATATGTGAAGCTACCAAAGAGGAATTTGGATTTAAAAGATTTTATATAATTATTATCATTGTTTTCGATTTTGTAAAAACATTAGTTTATCCTTCGCTAGTAAACGAAATAAAACTAACACCTTTTGAAACAAAATACTTCAAACGATATTTTCACTGGTAAATGTATGTGGGTCAATATTGAGTGAAAAATATCAAAAACTGATATTTTCAATTTGGTGAACAAATATCACATATAATTGCAACCATAACATTTTTTCACTGTGAAATGTAGTAAGATTTTAGGTTTGTAACAACAGACGTATTTTTGCGCTCTCTCAGCTGCACTACTCACACGTCTCTAACTAAATTTTGCTCATTTTCGCGCCCTCTATCATGCCATATTGTATATCAACATCCGTGGTCATAAGTTAAAGGTTCAACTTTTTCATTGGTCAATACCACACAGACATCATGTCCACAACGAAAAGAATTTTTAACGATCGCCATCTTTGTTTGACTCTCAATATTATATCAACATTTTATGTTTCATCGTATTGTTGCTTACCCTCTCACTCCTCCCTATTTTATATGTCTCATTTGTTTTGTTTAAGTGTATATTTGGTATATTCACAGCATGGAGAGTTTTTATGATTGCAAACCAGTTTTAAACAGAATATATATGTATCTGATCAAGTGATCGCGCGAGGTCACGAGCTAGCGATTTCTATAAAGATATTTATATATTATATGTATATCTATAATTATAGTGTTGATTTCTGCAGTTGTGCTTTCATCTGAACATACATTATCTCGCATGAACTCATCTCAATTTTTACAACGCATTTATAATTGTCTATGTTGTATCTTTGTTTATAAGGTATCATGCAATGTTTGTCTATTTGAAGTAATTTTTCACACCATAATTCATCAACACCTTATGGGTTACCGAAGAAAAAAAAATAAAACGCATAAAATTCCACCTTGTTATGGCACATATAAGTCTGACCAAATGCTATGTTGAGTCCACCTTAATAGACTGGCGTGTTTTTTGTTTTATATCAACATGTCGCAGTACTCATTAAAGATGATCCACCGCTGAAAAAAACAGTATTTTTTTCACTATCAAAAAACAGGAGCAGATGATTAGGTATTTTTTCTACCAGTTACAAAAGTTACTTAAATAACGACCATTACCAGCCATTGAAACAAGCTTGACCTTCTAATTTTACTTCAAGATGAAATGTATTAAAAATAATTAATTGCATCCCGAAAAAAATTTCGTGACACTATGTCCTATATGGAAAGATGTATTGATTACGCATGCACCGAAAGCAAAATATAATTATTTCATGTTATTTTTTGTGTTAATTAAGACATATAGGATACACGATTAAACACAATTATTGTTTCAATTGATAAGTATTGTTTATGCTCTGTCGGCGGTGGAGGCATCTTAAACGTACTCCTGATATGTTTTTTAAAATGAAAGAATAGAAAAAGGGAGTATAGAGAGTATTAATATCCAAAGAAGAGAGAAAAAAGGGGGACAGGGGTTCTGCAAGATCGTATTGAAGTCATATTTGGGCCATGTTTCCAAAATTATCAAATGTTATTGGTTTGATTTTCATCTATCTAATTATGTATTTTTATATTAGGTCTAATACGAAATGACTGTAACTGATATCTGGGTTTTGGAGAGGTGAACAGATATGACCGGGGATTTAAGCTTTCACAACCACATCATGATAATCAAAACATCCATGGATGGATCATGTCCATGACAATGATCACGCGTAGGTATCAAACAATATGGCAAACAAAATTATACAAAAATAAACGCGATTAATTTCTCTCTATTTCAAAACATAACAATAACCAATTAATTAAGTGATACCATCATTGGACCTATTAATATCATAAGTACATTTTGTATAACATCAATTCGAATTTGTGATATCACTTTACCAGCTGGATATAAACCGACACAACGATCTTATGCACACCCCCACTGGTTTTAGCTTTCAACATGTGTTAAGACGTGTTTTATGCAAATTGACAAACATGACACTTTAACGCAATAAAGCCAAAGATAAACGAAAATAAAAAATATTAATAAATTCAAAACGTTAAACGGCCCAATGTATGTATCTTTTTGAAATATTTCACTATTTAACAAATTTAAGTTTTTTCTCATATATATTTATATTCAATCATATGTAATATTTACAACATGTGATATATTGATACATGTCCAAATCAACAATAAGTATACAGCTATTTGCAATAATTAGATTAACTATGGTAACTGTACTTATATATCCATACATGCATGTTGGACGTCTTCATGCAAAAAGGGATATTGTGCTTAAGATTTTCTCATTGATAGTTTACATCCATAATAAAGTTACATTTGTTTCCAATTTTCTCTCCCTCTTTTTACAGCGGTAAGAGTAAAGCCCAGCTTCTTCTATGTTTTGTAATACAGATAGATACAGCCTTACCACCCAGTACAAAAGTTGAAATTGACCCCCTTTGTTTACAACAGGTAGATTACAAATACTCAATAGTAACAAAAGAAAACTTATTTCATATTCCCATCTGTCACCATTACGCATAAAAGAATCGATAGTGCATTGAAAGTTACCTCGAAGGTTTCATATTTTATTTGTATCAATTTAAAAAAGGAGGACCCAAAAGACTTTAACACAGGGCAACAGTCTCAATCTCTCTCTTCATCTAAATGGCGAATATTGTCTCCCTTCCATTTTCACAAAAATGGTACACCTTTCCTGTTTCATGATGATTTTAGCCTTCATCAATCTTAACATTAGTATAGCATAATAATCTCACAACTCCACCCTTAAAGTAGAAATTCTGAAGTACTTTCAGCTTTCATCGCCAGGAGTTGAATAGATCATAGGAGATGGTGTGCAATAAATGTTCGCCATGTTTCAAACAAGTTTTATTCAATTGTAAAAACGTCGTTCAGATTTTCCTTTACCAGTTAGTTTTAGTTTTATATTTGACTAAATAATAAATAACTTTGTTTCTAAAATACTTGTGTTACTTCTGTATCATTATTTTATAAACTGAAATTTATCACTTAATTTGAAGAAATCTCTGTTGGTACATTATTTTGCACTCATGATATTTGTTTTCCAGTGCCTTGATATGGCATTTATGAAGGCCAATGATATTCTAAAAATATAATATCAACATCATATTTTTCGGTAAACCTTTCAGCAGACATAAATTCTTCGTTTTTCTAACAGATCATTAACAAAGAAAACTAACTTTCTACTTACTTTATTGATGTCAGTATGACCAGATAGGTTGAGAAATAATCATTTATATTGTACAATAGAACAAACCTAAGTTAGAAAGATACGTACATTAGACCTTTCGAAACTATATACTTACTAGAACCATTTCCCATATTTGTATTCCAAAATGTATCAGTTAGATCCATTGATTAATTTAAGTAGTTTTCTGAGTTTCAATTGTTTTTGGATGTAATTTATTTTTAATCTTTCGGTAATATGTTAAGATGAAAATAGATATCAATTTAATACGTTAAACGCCCACTGCAATTCTGAAGCAACATTTCGTTAAGATAATATATATATTTCTTTTTTTGATCAACAAGAGACACGATTATAAATTCATAATCCTTTAAAAGTTTAAATTCCTATCTTTTAATGCACTCGAATTAAAGTCAAGTCCAGAGAAATGTCGTTATACATATACTTCCTAAAATGTACAGTACAAATAAACTTCCTGACTAGTGTATTTCATGTCTTAATTGCATGAGAGCCGCATATTTGACTTCATGGTTTGTGATTATGTGGAAGGTATCGCGCGCTCGACCAATAGGGTGTGGTAGATTCATGCATCTATTTGACAGATTTAAGTGAATAAAGAATTTTCCAATGTTTTTTCTTTTGATTTTCAAAAACAAAAAATGTTGTAGAGAGTATAAAAAATGCAGAAGCAACTCTTTCCGAATGCTACAATATTCTCCAAACATAAAATTCATAAACATTACTATTTCAATTTCCAAACAATTTTTATTGACAAAAGTGAATGGACTAGACAGACAGGCATTGTTTATAGATTTCTTCTAGTCACGAACATTCAAGAACAGTATTACAAAAAAAAACCCAAAATAAACATCTAATTCCAAAAGAAGGACATAACTCCAAGATGATTATTACTTTAATGAAAATGTTCTCAATAGACAACAAAAATTACTATTTTCATAACATATAAATCATGTACATAATACCTTAAATAAAAAAAATAATCTACTTTTATATTGTAAATCTAATTTGCAAATTCACAATTAAATAGACCATCCACTGATCATAACGAGGCCAGGAGACTCAGTTACACCACATACGTGCTAGTGGAATTATGGTGTATTTAATTATTTACATTTCAAAAGTATGTTACCCCTTTCTAAACATAAAATTCATATTGAAGGTTTTACTTAGTATGTCAAAATAATTGATTTTTCTTTATTTTCACGGCAAAATACAGCTTCTTGATTGGTTTTATTAACTTTTTCTTCGTACATTCTTGTATTACTATGAAAAAACATTTAAGCTCCGCCCACTGATAACGATTGAATGTTGTCTCATGCACGAACTTTGGCAACAAAACTGCTAAATGAGATTGATATTAAATTGTTGAACCAGATATATCTGTTTTTTTTCTTAAAAGCATTCTTTAAGTTCATTCTTCTGAACGTCAATTATAACATGTCATATTACTCGACGTTGACGTCAAAGTCGCCGTCGTCTGCTTGTTGGTTAGGTACTTTCACAATCACAATTGAATTGGAGCTTGGTGACGTTTTTGGATTTAACATAGGCTTAGAGGAAGATAAGATGTCCGAAGATTTCAACAATGATTTGGCAACAATAGACTTTTTGCATATGGAACTTGAACAAATTGGGTCGCATGTTTTCTATTGCTGAAGCAAAACGAGAAATCGAATTAGCGGTCTCCGACATTTCAGAGCCTATTGAGATGTCGGTAATTCATGAAAAAGGAAAAAAAAAGCGGTTCAGAAAAATGTCGAATGAGGAATTGAGAGAAAATGGAAGAAAGGTAGAAGGTCAAAATCGACTCAACTGAACACTAAGTTGGGGATTAAAATGCTGCGAGGTAAGGGCAAGGCTTTCAGTTTACTTGTTGACAGTTTTAAATGTTAGTCCGAATTTTCTGACAATCTTGCTACTGTATATTATAATATCGCCTGTAATAAAAAATCATTTTAAAAAAATACGCGAATGTGACATTAGAAATTTATCAGTGTTCAATATAGGCCTATATATGAAATTACTACGTTACCATAAAAAATGTCGGGTTTGCAATATTTAATGTAAATTCAGGCAAGGACTCGGATCTCGTTTATTTACAAGCAAAGTACTGCATAACCCAACATTTTTTTCAGACTGGAGTCTGGAATCAAATGGGAAACAGCTTCATATAGAAAGTTATATCAAAGGAGGCACTTTTATGCTGAAGCTACACCAATTACATGTTCAAAAACAGAGCAAAAGTCATGGGAACAGATATCGATATGGCAAGTGAATAACCATTAAAAAATACTCCAGTGAAACGCTCGAGGTGCCCATCAGCAGGCATCTATGCATTTTTAAAACTTCACATGAACAATTGTCCGTGGATCTGGAATTTAAAACTGCCAATCAAAATGTTGGACGGAAAGTTGAAACACAACGTCCAGCGTGGGTTAATGAGGACAAATAAACATAAACAGATGATTTCTAAGGCCGATTTGGAGAACACCTGCCTGGATCCAGAAAGTCATGTCCTCCTACGATATCTAGTGTGGTTTGATTTGGCTGTCCTGTTTGTGTCGTGTGGTCCTCGAATTCCACCAACAATTACCAACAAATTCATTCAGTTTCAATATGAACGAAAATCAACGGAAATAAAACAGAAAAAAAAACATACAAAGTTGACTGGGGAGCACAGAAGCACCAGCTGACAAAAAATGTACTCAACAGGCGAAAAAAACTGCCCTGTACATCTGCTACGCTTCATTAAAAAACAGATCCCAAAGCGATATCACTTCTCAATTATTGTAGAAAAAATGGCGGCAGAATGCCTATCCCGCGAGGAAATTTGGTACTCTGACAAACATTTCTAGAAATGCAAAGTGTTCCAAGAAATATACAGCACATTGTCTCCGAGCAATATCCATTCAAGCTATGAATGACGGCGGACATGAACTTGACATTATATAGGAATGAAAGCTCTCTATCCGAAGCTACTCCAGGGACTGTTCCTCTGATCAGAAAGCTCACATAAGGAACACTTTATCTGCTTTATCAGGTGGATCTTCAGGTTCACATGCTCCTGGTACCCAAGTCATCAACACTTGCCGAACCTGTGTTTACATCACAACCAGCGGTACCCGCGGTTCGCAGTGACATGTGCTCTGGGGCGCGCCTCCACCTAACACAAATATCCAACGTTGCTCCACTTGTTCCTGCCCTTAATCCACAATATTCAGCCTCTCACAGTCGAGAACACTTTGTCTGCTGGATTTTTATCCCATTCCACATTCAGTAAATTGTATATTTTCCTTTTGAAAGACAGACCAGGCTAATGTCATTGTTCCTAACCTGAATATACCGGTAGGCCTAAGTACATGTTGACACTAAAAAGTGCACGTCGAAACACGTCACAATGTAGTGGCATTGTCCCCGTAATATATTAATTTTGTTTAAGCATTGACGTTACTTTTTTAACTTCATAGGGGTATGAAAGAAATTTTGTTTGCAAACTGTGTGAATCCGCGTAGCGAATTCTCACAAAAGTTTGCTAACAAAATTTAATTTCATAACCCGATGAAGTTTAAAAATAAGTTACATCAATGCTTATAATTATTTTTTCAGACTACTTGATAAACATTAAATACGTTTAAAAATGTAGGCTTCTATTGATTTTCCAATGGATTATCTTTTCTAAATCAATACGCAACGTCGACGTCCTCTATTGTGACGTCATGATTACGTCCGGATTTTCGCACCAATAGTATAATGAAGAAAAAGAATGTGCCAATCAGAGAGTTGGATTTCGTATGAAAACAAATAAAAATTAATTACTAGATTTGATCGCGATCAAAACACGGGATTTCCACCTATGTAATGATATAAGTACAAAGATATTCTGAATAAAGTTGTTGTACTTGAAGCCTTTTACCAAACTACAGTTGTGTCATGGACGTGAGGTTGGGTTAGGGAACTCGCTCTACATGTCTTGATTCTTCACAACAACAAAAAAACACATATGTTTGTTATGAAGATCTTCGACCAATGGAGAATAACTCGTACAATTAGAGTGACGATTATCTCCGTTTGGCCACATAATGTAAGCTCATCACATTCGTACATTCAACGCACAAAATCGCCGAAAGGAGCAATAACCGATCGAAATAAAGAATGGCGGGACGAATAACTTAGATGAATGATGATTACAAAACTATATATATCCAGTTGCATATTGGTAAACACGTATCCTTCCTTCTATCTGTTAAAGTAGTCTTGTGAAAAATTCAAGTTCCTATTTAGTGGGATTTTAATTGAAAAGTTTTGGTGTATTCATGTTATGTACATGTATATATTTGAAACTAACATAAACTGATTTTGTCATAGCAATATGTACTTGCTGGCGGATTAGGTTTGGTACATGTACATGTACAAGTAGACAAAAAGGGACAGGAGAATCAAACCAAAAATTGATTTTTGAAAATCTCCTTTTTGGGTAAAAAAAATTCATATATGGAATGAATGGATTAAAAAAAATCATAGCGGATATGAATAGCAGAGGTTTTCTACATATCTCATGGTGCTCATTAGCAATTTATCTTGTGATTTATGTCGTACCGACGTTATCTTGGACAAAGGGAAATAACTCATACGATATTGTCGTATTGATAAGCTGATCAATTCATGAGAATGTAATATTCATAGTGTCTTCATAAGCATCATATGGTGAAGAAACACTCAGAATGTAAATATAGCGATGTGAATGTTTTGGAGTGTGCTGATTGGATATATTCATTGTGCATCAGTTTCAAATTTTAATGTTTAATGTGTGGGTTAGGCAAAAAATGTACATGTAGATGTAAAATTTGTAAAGGAATTTTGAAATAATTGTAATTCTGTTTCTGACAGGGAATCTCGAGATTCCAAATAATTTGGCTTTAATAAGTATTGTATATTAATATTGTGTCGCATAGGTTCAAAACCCCTGTGCCTGTAATTCACACGCGGCCATGCATGCTCCCTTGTACAAATTTAGTCTATTACCTGTATATTTCAACTTCATTTATGGATATCCATCAGTCATATATGTATCAACAAGCAGCGGCGTAGGAAGCGGGAGGGGGGGGGGCAATTAGCTGGGTGCGGGGCGCGAGGGAGGGGGGGGGGGGTGCTACGAAATATTGAGGATCTTTGCCCCCTTCCCCCCATTACGTTTCATCTTCTTACACCACTGACAAGAGTTAGACCTATTCTCAGAAAACTACCAAGGGCGTAATGCTCGACGTACATGTGTCATTGAGTAATACTCACAAAGATATTTTGGCGAAATCACATATTTAGCGATTATCGATGACATAATCAGGTATATCAGTATTAATTCTAAACAGTATCAAGGAAATTATAAGAGTGCATGGGAGTATGTGCGCCTACATCCTAGATAGATACTCCGAGATTCAAAATTTAGTTTAAACAGTACTGATTTTATTCAAAATTTGTTTATGTGACCACATCAAAGTAACTTTGGGAATGGTGTACGAAACGAACTCTCTGTTTCCGCTGTGGTGCAATTCATTGTAACAAAAATTCAATACACTTCAGACAGAATTGATTTTTTCATCGTAGTATGTCTTCTACACACATTTTCAAATGAAAGAACAAACTAAGAAGTGATATATAACTATACATGTATCAATTACTCAAATTCTGGATTTCTTCTATTCGCATTCAAAATGCCAGTCAAGTAGCTTTTCTACTACATTTGTACTTCAACTACAATTAGAAGACAAAGCGAAAATGTCAAGATTGAAAGAAGGGGGTGGGGTTAGAAAATCTTGAGAACCCTTGCCCCCTCATTACGTTACAACTTCCTGCGCCACTGCTATTTCAAATTACACGAAAGTATATATTATGTGATTGGCGAAAAACAATTTCTAGGGATATTTTAATTTTCTTATCGCTTCCTATTGAACGTTTTACGAAGTTATAAATCTACTTTGTATATAGTGGTGCCTTGTCTTACGTGACGATGATTGTTTCAAAGCTTTTTATTTTTTTAATCTGTAACTGTATGCTAACAAATCTTTGGTACAAAATGTGTCAACAAGTCACACCTGTAGGTCCGTTTGAAGTTGATATTGTTTGCGCTCTCTATGAAGTCAACATTGTTTGCGCTTTGCGCTACACCTACACATGGGAGTCAAGTTTTTGGATATCGTTACAGAATGCTATTTAGCATTTGAGGAGGAGCTTGAATACAGTTCACTGTATTTCGTTACCAAATTGATCATAAGTAGGACTATTTATCATTTTGATGATTTCAGTATCAATTCATATATTTATTACTAGGAAGAGTAGATCCGTGTGACTTGTACGTATTGTTATATACGGTACACATAACATGTCTGGGGTTTGAAAATCTAAAGAAACTAGAACGAAAAAAAAATGAAATTCTGTAAATGAATATTGAGAGTAAGATCTAGCACCCATGATATCTAATATTTTTATGGAGGCGTGTATACGTTCCCATGATCACCGGAACACCATACATGTACCTTGGCAATCCTATCGACAATCTCCATAACATTGTAACGCACGTTGTGTATTGTGCAGAAGTTACACCAACTAGTTTCTGGTATAAAGGTACTGCTAGTACCGTTAGCTTACAAACAACGAATCTAGTTGCATGGGCGTTGAAAGCGGATGGGGGGCAATTCCCCCCGTTACCCAGGATGAGGGGGCAAACATGTCTTTTTGCCCCCCCCCATTTTCGCCGAGTGAAATGTTATAAAAATGCACATTTGAAAGAAAAAGGGGTCCTCCTGCACATTTTTGTACGTCATTCTAGAAAATTTTCCGCTGCGCGACGCGTTTCCTTAAACGTTCTAAAATCATGTAATGTTCAAACTTTTAATAATTAAAATTCAATACACTCGAAATATTGTGGACCTTTGCCCCTCCCCATAACGTTTCATCTTTCTACGGCACTTGGTTGTATATACACTTGATTGTTAGCGAAATTAATCTGATCCACATCATAAATGTATATAATTGCCGACATTCAAACGAATATGGAAAGAATATAAGATTCTGCTTCAGGCATCGCGGTATTTTTACAAAATGTCATCTAGCCTAACGTTAACAGCTCAGAAGATTAATCAGCACAAGGACGTGGATCCTTGATCAATATAACATTCTACGACCAAATCTGATTATATAGAGCTATTTTTTTTTTATCAATATCAAATATCTACAGTTACAGTGCGCCTAATATTCATCCTATTGGAAATAGATACATGTAAATCTATCATAGCGTCCCACTGGAACAAATTTTGAGATAAATGGCCACGATCTTTTGACTGTCGACTGAGTCAAGCAGACGCATGTTTTATGCATCAAAACTATTAATTTTCATTGTAGTGAATGATAATAATACAGATACTGCCAACTTACGCTGAATCAGTGTGGACAATAAAATTGAGTGCTTGCAAACGAATGCAACTTCAGTATTGTAGGGGAGGTAACTCTAAGTTCAAATAGGGTTAAAGTTGAAAAAAAAGTTTTAAAATATATATATACTATGCTATAATAGATAACAAAAAATAACAAATCAGCGTAAAACAGAATAGATATACATATCATTTTTTTGGAAAATATTTAAAAATAAAATAAGATTTATAAAAATAAAGATTGATATTCCAAGTTATTATTTCATACCATGTATTTTTCATTTATAGTTGGAGCCAAGTGCATGCAATTATTTTAACAGTCATTTTTAACATTTTTCATGAAAAAGAGAACGATATATAGATCTTAATTGTGGTTAAGCAATACAGTGATTATCACCGCGAGATCCACATAATGCATTTGGTCTAGGCCTAACATAGGTACTTGACACATTATTAGTATATAACTAGGCCTACATATATAACATAACTATATATACTATGACTAAATTGTGACTGTAGTATATATAACGTACGGTGTACAATGTATAGTCTGCTTGACTTACAGTTAGTAAAGCGCGGCCATTAATGAGCATTCCTTACAATATATTTCAATTACTTATACTTCGAATTACTTGGTAATTAGTATTCACACAAAGTTTTTAACTTTAGGCATTGGGCATTTTTTTCCGTTTTAAAAGTGATTTTGAGCGCAAGTTACGCGGGAACCCATCTTAAATTGTTTTCTATATGATGCTGCCATCTGCGAATAATCTTAGTGTGGTGGACTGCATGTATTCGTGTAAGTCGTTGATGTATATATGAGGAAGAGAAAATTAGGCCCAAATATGTTTCCTGAGAGGTAAAAAATCATTTTAAAATGTAGGAAGGGAAGCAACTCTCATAGGCGCCACATCTGGAACTCCTCTAGTTTTGTTAACAGTCTTGAGGTAGTCCGAATAGGTTTTGCCCACTTCAGACTCATCAGCGCCATTTTTGCGAAACATAACTGCATATTCATACCTACATTGTAGCTTCTAGGCTACTAGTCTACACTAGTAATTTGTCTTTCCCAAGAGCCGACATTATTTTGGAAAGGGATAGCTCCATTATATTGGTTAGTATTTTGTGACACTGGTTGAACATTTTTGCGATACAGTCATACTCGTGCCCTCGTGCTATGTTAAAGCTACCCGATTCATAATTACCTCAGCCCCTATTAACATTAGGCCTACATGGCATCGTGCAGTGCTCTTTTTACCCGACTTAGGCTACAGGGCGTCGTTCCCAATGATGAGATACGTGTAAAATAGACGTGACCTATATAGTATAAGCTTAGGCTATCTAGATAACGAGGCCATGTGACTGAATTCATGCCTCTGCTCTCGTTGCCCCTTTGTTGATGTACTGTAGTACATGTTTACTAAACTACTGTAGCAGGTTTTAATTGTACATTCATATAGTGATATGATTTAATGTTTAAAGTGTACCTCATTTCTCAGTAATGACACCAATGATGCATCATATATTGCTTCGTTTTATGCAATTATTTCTGTTCTTTTCTCTGAAACATAACTTTGAAATTGATAACTTGGTCTGAAATGTGTGAATCCCTGGAAATGTGTGTGTGCAACAAATACTGTTTATGCTATAATGATTAATCATGGTGTTTTTTTAAGGCGTAAGGCCCCCTCAAAGAAAATTTTATTGAATAATGAAACTTAAGATATAAACACTCAACAGAAATAGAAAAAATATAGTTGCCTCACATTATCTTTTTATTTAATCTGATATCAGATGCAAATTGCTCTTTGTTAAGGCTTAGTTAAGTGATATTTCCCCATCTTTATTTCTTGTTTGTACTATACTTTAATACTAATATCATGTAACTTGAATGATTCATAATTATGTTTGTAATATATATATTTTTACATTGATTTTTTTTTTATGATGTTCTTATACATAACATATTGGAACTAGGTGAATGCCACAGAAAACTGAATTTGAATCATTGAAATATAATATATCATTATGTGGTCTTCTGGGGCTACTGAATTACCGTAGGTACTGTTTTGAAAACACTTGTACAATTTTTACAGTAAAATGTTATCATATTCAGTATAACTCAGTATAATAAAGGCAACTACATCGCATTTATATAGTAAAATCACAAAAAAACATATACATGGATATTAATTGTTTCTGATACTTATACTTTTTTTCTCGCTGGGTATCAATTTGAGTACACATCATGTGATGAAACTAGAAGTTGCGACATACACTATTAATCATTCCAACAGGAAAATGATCACTGTAATATTACAAAAACAAAGCATCAAAATAATGTTTGTATGCACTTCTTCAAAACAAAAACAAAAAAAACAAAAAAAAGTTGACACCATCATGCAAGCAACAAATGCCATATAAGAGAAATCTGTGTTTATTGATATCAATTTAACCACAATGCATTAGTATATATTATATGCTATACAATATCAAGGATCTAGATCCTTGATAATATTGACAGAAAGTCAAACCCTATATATATGCTGCTGGTGCACAGTCAATTAGACATCAGATAAAATACAGTCGACGGTACATGTACTATAATTTCAACAACAATATTGCGTATTGAATCAATGGACACCATTACTTGATTCAAGATGGCCACAAAACAATTTCTGTGGTCAAGAATTAGTAATGTATAGTGCAATATTATCTTGCCATTGACAATTTCTGGTCGCTGGTTTTTCTCCAGTTACTTAGGCTTTCCTCCACCAACAAACTTGGCAAGTCCTTACATGACCCTGGCTAGCGCTGTTAACAACTTTATAGGGCGTTAATTAAATTAATAGACCCACACCCATATTTTTTAGTGGATTTTGAAAGTTAATGTGAAATGATTCTAATTATACTGAAACTTGTTCAAGATAAACTTTGTATTTATCAAAACTCTTCAAGACAAAAATTGTGGAGACATTTTCTGTGATTGTGTAAAAATTATGGGTAGTCACTTAGTGACTAATGACTAGTCACAGGGAATAACCACACTACTTGATACATTTATCATTATGTACACTGAGATAAGTCTTGTACTGGTAATATGTCTTTGACAATGAAAAATAACCTGTTACAGCATCTATAGTGTACCGGTATTGAATATTTAACGACACCCTAAAATATTTCATATAGTTGTTGTATTTATAGACAAACTTCTGTTATTAGTAGTATGAAATGCCTATTTGCGAAAAACTGATCAAATTTTTATTTTTGAAAGGTTGATGTTGATGTTTTTCAGAGTTTTTGACATTACTTACCAGTAATATCAACATTCTGAGTTTGAGGAGGACTCACTTTCTTGGTAAGATTTCTTCTGTCATTGTATAATTTCGGAACTAAATACTATATTAAATAATAACTTGCTTGCCGAATTGATTGTTATAACTAATATTCATTTCATATCATACGATTAATACATTCTATCTCCAAGGAACTAATTGATAAAGTCTTGTGTTATTCATATTACTCCGAGCGTTATTACTGCACACTACTAGTAATAAGTGAAAAGGAAATAAACGGACACAGACAGGCATTTGTCTCTATATCCATATCTAAATTACTCTAACAGAATTTGATCTAATAATTTTAAAAGTTTGTTTTATTTAAATTACCATATTCTGATATTGTGTCCGAAAACAACATATGAAAAATTCCTTATTGGTCCTTCATTTATAGTTATCATTCTAGGAAAGTGAATGAGTTTCCTATTCCATGGTGGCCCCCGAACACGATAGATATAGTCTTCTGTTTCAAATGATAATACTAATTTATAAGATATTGATACATTGTTTCAAAATGTTTGTTTATTGGTATACCATATTTCTCACAATAAATAAATGACTAGCTGATCTATACATCATCAAAGTACTATGTAATACTGCAGATTCATATCCTTCATAGAAACAGATGAATAATAAGTCAAGATATTACATAAAAGGTGAATGGTTTGAACTATGTTTGCACTTTTGTGCTTCAGTAAACAATCTTTATTACACGTCATATCTTTTTGTTCTAATTCCAGGTTTATCGGTAAGCATTTCGGTCTGATGCAGAAATTATGGTTCGTATTGCTGGTAATGTATGATCAATATTCAATTTTAATTGAAAATTGATTGCTTTAAAGATTATGAATGGTAACAGCCTTGGTTGAATGAGAAAAGTTCAGATCCTTTAATCGACCCAATAAGCGCCCTATCCCTATAAGTACCTCTCCGATTTTTTAGGCTCCAATTTCACTTACTTTGAATTAAATTCATGCTCAAAATATGAAAATTTTGTTGGTTTCCTAACTGATTTCTTTTGCAGATTGATTTATGGATTAATTTCTACAATATTTTTAGCTCACCTGGCCCGATGGTGCGGCGTCAGAATGGCTCGGGTAGTCAAATCGACTTTTTGTCCGTGTGTCACGTCCGTCCTTCCATCCGGTCCTTATCGTCCTTCCCGTCCTTCCCAGTTAACAAATTCTTGTTATTAGCTATTTATCTAAGTAATGCAACTGGAAGGGATCCTTTTCTCAAAGTTCATATTGTAAGGTTTCCCATATTGCCGCTAGTTGTGCATATTGCACTATTTGTGGACCCAATCGGTTAACTAGATGGCCGACAGGCAGCCATGCATGGTTTTTGATATCTTAAAGTTTGTTATCGCTATTTTACTCAGAAAGTACTTGGAAGAGATCTTTCTCGAAAATGTTCTTATGTAGGTTCCCCTAGGGCCCTAGTTGTGCATATTGCATTTTGGGACCAATCGGTTAACAAGATGGCCGCCAGGCAGCCATCTTGGATTTTGATACTTAAAGTTTGTTATCGCTATTTCTCAGAAAGTACTGAAGGGATCTTTCTCAAATTTCATATGTAGGTTCCCCTAGGGCCCTAGTTGTGCATATTTGCATTTTGGGACCAATCGGTTAACAAGATGGCCGCCAGGCAGCCATCTTGGATTTTAATACTTAAAGTTTGTTATCGCTATTTCTCAGAAAGTACTAAAGGGATCTTTCTCAAATTTCATATGTAGGTTCCCCTAGGGCCCTAGTTGTGCATATTGCATTTTGGGACCAATCGGTTAACAAGATGGCCGCCAGGCAGCCATCTTGGATTTTATAATACTTAAAGTTTGTTATCGCTATTTCTCAGAAAGTACTGAAGGGATCTTTCTCAAATTTCATATGTAGGTTCCCCTAGGGCCCTAGTTGTGCATAATGCGTTTTTGGATCGATCGGTCAACAAAATGGCCACCAGGCAGCCATCTTGGATTTTGATAGTTAAAGATTAATATCGCTATTTCTCACAAAGTACTGAAGGGATCTTTCTCATATTTCATATGTAGGTTTCCCTAGGGGCTCTTGTTGTGCATAATGCGTTTTTGGATCGATCGGTCAACAAAATGGCCGCCAGGCTGCCATCTTGGAATTTGATAGTTAAAGTTTGTTATCGCTATTTCTCACAAAGTACTGAAGGGATCTTTCTATATTTCATATGTAGGTTTCCCTAGGGCTCTTGTTGTG
>NW_027188435.1:0-22411 GCF_041381155.1 Argopecten irradians | reverse complement strand
CAAGTCCAACTTCAGCATAAAGTTTATTATGCGATGTTCCTCTTCTCAGGCCTGTTATAATTCTTATTGCTTCTATCTGTACAGATTCTAATAAGTCTTTATCTTGGTTTGTACAATTATCCCAAATGACATCACCATATTCTAAAACAGGTCTTATAAAGGATGTATAAATTTTTAAAAGGCTCTTTCTATCTACATTATGTTTTAGTAATCTTAAAATATTTAGTCTTTTAGAGGCCTGAGTATAAATATTATTAATATGTTTGGACCATTTACCATCACTACTGAAAGTTACCCCCAAATGTTTATGAAATAGAACAGAGTTTACAATATCATCTGCAAATAGAATATCAGGATTGAATATATGTCTTTTTCTTGAGAAAAGTACAGTTTCTGTTTTTGAAGGATTAAAATTAATGTCCCACTTCTTTGCCCAATTATTGATATTACTTAGATCATTGGTTAGATTATCTGCAATTTCTACATGGTTATCAGTTATTATTTCATAAAGTGAAGTATCATCAGCAAAGAGTTTAATTTTTACTAATGCATGAAGTTACAGTTGTAATTCATAGTAAGACAGAAATGAATCATTAAGATACATTTTAAATGCCTTCTCTAACAAAATCTATTAGGACAAAAACAATTACTGTAGATTGTTACAACATACTGTATGGATATATTAATTACATGAACATTTCTGTAAGCAGACTTCGTAATTCCTCTGTGGAACTGTGAACATTTTTTAGGTATTTGGGATTATGGGATGATTGAGTATTAAACAAGGACATTTGTTACAATTTCAACCTCTATCTTGTTCTGGTACCACCACCAATACCTTACAAAGATATAAACTATATATGTTTGATTTTGTATAAATATATTGTGTTTTGTTACTGCTTGTTTTCGTTTTCTGTTATTCTTTATATAACAAAGTAAACATTCGAAAATAAACAACGTTCGTTACTTCTACCTTCCTTTATTTCCTTGTCTATCAATGCATTGCTTCTTCTGAACTCTTCAGCTAACTCCCACTTCAAGAATTGTGCATCGTCAATACAAATACTGATATACCTAAGAATTGTTCATAAATTATATGTAGATAAATGGCCCACTTACGTTATGTTTGGTAAATGACAATAAAGTAAATGCTTTGTCATTTGACAGTTTTAACTGTTTATACGATTTTATAAGTACACTCCTAAATATGTCAAATTTAAAATGTTGTCGAAACAAGCAAATACATTTATCGACCAAAAGTTCAGGGACTATAAATATTAATTGTAAAACCCGGGCTGTAAATTCTACAAAAAGAGGAAGTTGTGTGAAATGCTTTTTATCACGAAGGTAGTATATCAGCACGGGATTGGATCCTTTTTCTGCATGTTTTCTCTCATTGGTGCTCAAAACTGATAAGAAGTGAATCAAAATGGTATAAAAGTTTCAAGTACTAAAATCTTTTCTTTTAATACTGAAGCAATAGAGAGTAGATGTTCTCATGATGTAGATATACATACACCGTCCTTTCTGACAGCGTAAGTAATATTATTATTGTTTCTATTTTATTTAGCTGCAAAATTGTATCATTCTGTAGATAATTATGTTGTTTTTAGAGATAAAGTTGGTATATATTACCGCTAGTGGAACATCGTGAAATCTTACTATAAGTAACTATAAAAGTATATATGAATTTTATTGGACCACTTAACCTATGCTATAAGATATAATTTTTCTCATATTCCGTCATTATTTTCCCTTTTCCCCGCCGTGATACTTAGGTTATCGTGCTTTCTCCCACATCAAACTCACTCAGGATAATATGCCCATTTAAGGAAAAAGATAATACAACATTACATGTTTTGTGTAAATTGAAACAACAAATATCAATACAATATGCCAAGGTGATTCATTTAGGCACTGCTCTGCTAGCACATACAAAAATGTGGTTGAATATGGAACAATTCGACCGAGTACGTCTTATTCAGTATTCTAATAATAAGTATTAAGCTATTATTCTAGTTTATGTTGTCATATTGGTGCTTGTTATCATTGTTTTAACTATGATAGTTGCTTCTGATGAAAATAAGTTTTTTTCATATTATTCATTTTATGTAATGTGTATTTGATATGTGCTATATGCGTATTGAACACTTACACAAAGCCGTACAGTATTGTTCATTCAGTATATTATTCTATAATTCTTTAATAACTCATCATTGTCTTCTAAATGCTGATACTGGTTACTTTAGGGATTTTTCTGTCGAGACGTGAAAGATTTTTCATTTCGATAACCATCTCTATTCCTATTCTCTATACTCCTCTCGATTTTATAAATTTTATTTGATAGTAAAACATATAGCGCTTTGCAAAATGAAAATGTCATATTGTTTATTTCTTGTCCATATTTATCAAAACACAAAAAATAAATTGATAATCACCAAATGATTAGCATGCATATAATTACGATACGTTTTTCATCAATAAATATTCCGTCTTCATTTTGCAGAATGACTTTAATACAAGACTTGGTAGTAATAGTTTTGAATTTCGGCATCATCTTACGTGTCAATGGTAAGAAATGTCAAGGAAACCTTGTATTGGAAATGTAATTATGAGTAATATTCACAACAAATCAAGCACAAGCGGTCAGTGATATGCCACCTGAACATGGCATTTCAAAGATATTTTTTATCAATCAGGTTCCATTATATATTTATATTTCCTAAAATAAAACATCGATGTTTTCCTTCTATCGTTCTCATTCTGTTTATATAAAAAGCACAAGTTCCAAACATTTTCATTATGTTCAATGAATAAACCTGTCACCCAAAAACACCGAAAGAGTACCGTACTTTCCTGCGTATTACCCGCACAGGAAGAAAAAATCAGGCATTTTAGTATGCGCTATTAGTGGATATATCACGATTTAATTATTTCATTAAAAAACATACAGATTTCTTCAACATTTATACGATTTAAAGTTAGTTATTTGTTTAAAACTAACCTTCAAATGCAAGAAAATGTGTTTACGATATAGTCATAGTAGAAGTCCACATTGACAGATTACCCGCATTAGGAATCTTCTGATGTAAATGGCATATAATTCGCGGGCAATAGACAGGAAATTACTGTTAGTATACATATGGATATAATAATGTACATCGAACAAATGTTTCTATTTACTGCTTATATATTCCGAAATATGCCATTTGTCACCGAATTCAATTTTCAGCATAAAAGCTGTATCGTTTGAACTGATCATTACAGGTGAAAATACCTCAGGCGTCACATGTCAGACAGGCTGGACCAATTATGGACAACATTGCTATCGCTTGAATACGAGGTACTTAGACTGGATAACGGCACAGGTAATATAATCTAGATAGTTACTAGGTATCCAAATATGCATTGCTTTGCGATATTATCAATAATACTGACCTTTAGTTGTACTTGATATCTCAATGCTAATGCTATATTTTTAATTTCTTACATATATTTGTATCATTCAGGCTGAATGTCGGAAAGACAATGCGAATCTCGTGAAGATAGAATCTCATGCAGAAACGAATTGGCTGAAAGTCTTCGCTGGTTCATTAGGTAAAATAGAAAAAAAAGGTTAAAAGAAAGAATATGTAGATGATTCAATAAAGTCGTATTATATTTATGTTTTATAACACATGTGTAATAAACCAATCTGCATTGTGAGTGGTTGATTCAGATGAATGGTACGTATTTCTACGTGTGAGAAATAACCCGTTTTTTTTTTTTTTTTTTTTGTTACTAGGAAACAATCTGATAACAGAAACCATAAAAAATTTAAAGTATTCAGCAAATATATTTTATAGCAGTATCAACTACGAAAACGGATTCTCGGTAATCTTTGAAAAACAAATGTGAAACGTAAAACGGGCTGAGACATAAGCAGACATGGTTATATCTTCGAAACGGAAAGAAACAAAAACAAATAGTAGTAAAATCATAAATAGAATTCGTCATTTGTTCTACTTCAAATTAACTTCATGATACTGTTTTCGAATTGTTATTGTTTTTTGCCCTCCAGAGACTAGTAAATAATGAAGAATTTTATACTCGTATCATCAATCTAATATTAAGGAAACCTCGTGACAGATCATATTTATTGCATAGTATTGTAGGAAATGCATTTATGTAGTAACATAACATTGCAAATAGCAAAATATAATATATGATCAGCATTTATTAAATAACAGCCATTATTTCAATTTTTTCTCTCGATATAAAAAAGTCCATAGCGAAACAATTTCTTTTAATCACCAGGAAGTGGTTATTCTCACTTGTATTTCTATTTTAATAAATATATCGTTGAACTGTACCAAAATATAAATCAATTGAACACTCAGATCAAAACATAAGATGATACATGAGTAATATACATTATATTTATACAAGTAGGTATCACATATACATGCTTATTGGTAGCGCTTGTACATTTATCACTGAGACTGGAACGTGTGCATTATTGTTTAAAACAACATATTTCTGCAACAATATCTTGTCAGTTGAACAAAATATTTTTTATTTGTGATTAAGTGAAATTGACGATAGTATCAGTCGTTTAGAGGTTTAAAAACACGTTCATTTTTTTAAAATGATACACAGCACACAAATGCGTTTTGTTAGGGAACAACTGTCAGTTGGAATAGGTAGTCGAAGACTACATGTACGGTTGTATGACATATGAAAGCATACCGGATATGTGACAGCCAGGTCTATCTATCAATTCATTTATGGTCCTATAATTCCAGTGACAGCTATGGCACCAAAAATGATCACACTTTACAAAAAGTTCCCAATGAAAGTAAGTTGGGCACACCCAATTTCATGGTCATAGCTTTAAAATGGTTTGGACATCATCGCTTATTAGAGCCTTAAGGACGGAGTTTAGTTTTTCATTTACACTTGTTTTATTTATAAGACCGTCCTTGGATTGGGGCAAATGACAGAGCGAGAGAAGGTGATTGGCGATGGGTTGGTGACAATTCGAAGCTAACATTCAAGAACTGGTATCCTGGTATGCCTGACAACACTAGAAATGAAGATTGCGCCCATATCTATCCTGGATGGAAATGGAATGATGGAAGTTGTAGTAGTGGTAAACAATTCATTTGTGAAAAAGAAGTAATTTCAAACCGAAATCATATTATTCTGATTAAAATATTTGAAAGGATAGAATAGGATAACAGACTTGCAATATTCTGTGCTTTTACCATAACATATGATTTTGAGAAGCGAGAGGGATTGCTTAAAGTATAACATGCTATTTCCGGATAATATAAATGTCCTAAATAGAGCAATCTAAGGTTCACGTATTTTTCTTTTTTTCATCACACGGTCAAAAAATCGAAAAGAAGGAAATAAGCACCAGAAATCCTAGTAGAGACATGATTGTTTGCATGTCCCGACCCATTATTCCTTAAACCTTTATTTATACCCTGAATTGACTACATATATCTGTCTACCCACTTTTTTATATGAGCTGCAATTAACATGTATACGTGAAGTGTTTAATATGTGTTAATAGTTCGCATGATAAATCCATACTATATATTATTTCAACACTGTGGGCAGTATTATCCGCTGCTACTACTATTCGATATATGCAATATTAGATGATCAGCTTTCCACATGAACATACTCCTTATGATGATGAAAAGGTATTATCGTTATAGTAAATGAATGGGAGGTCAATGTGAATTAGTAAATGGGAATCAATGCATGTGGCGGCATTTCTTACCTTATGATTAATTTATCGTTTTAACTCACTTCTACTCCAAGGACATTTACGCAGTTATGAAAAGCCTATTATGTTAGAAATAGTTTATTAGTATTTCAATTATGATATAAAACAACATAAACGTGAAATATCATCATATAATAACACCAGAGTAAATCATATGTCTTATCTAACACTTGTTAGATGTCGAATTGCCTAACAATTTTTCTGATGTAAAAAACATGGATTTAGTACACAGTTATCGCTGTTAGTTTAGAATTACACGTAAATATTAAAACTTATTTTACAGCCTGTAAGAACATCAGTAACTGTATCACTACCGTGTGTACAAGTCTGTCGGATATCACGTGTTCCCAATGTGAAAAGATATTTTACAAGCTCTACAACTCAAACAGGGAGTGTGCAAGTACTTATATCAATATTTACTATTATACAAGAAAAAACTTAAAATGTGATTTTATAATTTGTATTCGCATGTCAATGAGTCAATACTTAAAATGCTGCTTTGAAACGCGCTTCATTGTTATATATTTAGACAATGTAACTGATATTTCAATCATATTATCCCCCAAGGGACGTGTTCTTGGGAGGAACCGTTGGTGCTGGCCTGGTAACTGTGGTAACAATAACTACGCTAAGGATTGCCAGTGTGTGTCACCATCCTTCACAACAGTAGTGGACGACAAACCAATCACGATGTGAACGTAAGTAATTCTCAGTCATATAGGCTTAATATCTCCATTCTACTTTCAGTTTCCCGTTTGAACCATGTTAAACCAGATGGGCAATATTGGGCTATGAACTTCAATCTGGTCAAACGTATGAATATTCAATGTTTCCTCCGCGTCACTGACAATGTATACAATGTATACTTATGTGATGAAAACGGAAAGTTTTCCTTAAATCATATATGTCATAGATACGAGAGGTTTCCTTCTTGTAATGTTGTGCGTACGCTGTGACCAACTTTTGAGTTGTAAATAAACACGTGTATACACGACCGGATGTGCCCGTATTCAGTAGCGGTAGCTGTATGTACTGTATAGTTTCAGCATTGTCAACCTTGTTAGCTTGATGTGTTTCATTGCGAGTACGTGGGTATCAGTGTCGTTGTAATTCTTTAAGTAGTATGTGTGTTGTTTAAGTTAATTCAAGCGTTCGGGTGACCAGAGATATATTAAAAATGGAATAACCTGTTTTACCCGTGTATCAAAATATGGGCACGGTCATTTGGTATAAATAGAGGTGCTCCATTCATTATCGGGGGGATGTTGTTGCTGTGAAGGTCGGAAAAGCTAAACAGGTAACATACAAGGACTGAATAAGTCCCTGTGAAAGTCTGAAGAAGACTTTTGTGTGTTTAGTAGTTATATACCCGACAGCCAGCATTGTAGATAGCACTGCGTGCTGAAGCAAGTGCGCGGCGCAGCGACGAGTCACCGCTGCGCTCGATAACAGAGCAAGTAGCAAGTGCGCAACGCAGCGACGAGGTTACCGCTGCGCTGAATATTGTTTAAGGAACATAGGTATAGTAGCCACTGCGCAGAGTGACAAGAGCGCGGGCATCGGAATAGTGCCGTTGCGCTGTATAGGATTATTGCATTGTTAATAGGTATGTGTTGTCAGGTCCGTAGCAAGTAGTACGGCATTTGTTAATTGTATTTCTCGATATAAATCCCTTGTAAATATTCTGATCATTTGATCTATCGATTTTGAAGTTTTATTAGTTACAATTTTTCATATTTCGCTACCAAAGGACACAGTAGATTCCGAGTGACCATCGGGACGAACCAGACCCGGTGCACGTTACATAATTTAGTGGCAGCGGTGTAGGATACTACTGTGTGTTTTAGACTGGTCCAGCAACTGCGTACATAATGAGCTCAATTCAGGAAATGGACGAGGAAATAGATGAGTTTGAGACGCAGTTGTCAATATTGAAGCAGGGAAGGGATAAACTGTATGAGAGTTTCAAGTCCTCAACACCCAAGTCAGCGATGAACCGGGCCAGCGAAATAGATTCCGGCGTAGCAAGTGCGCGAATTTATAGTAAAACTGACGAACCGGCTACACGGATGATAGCTACAGGTGGACAGTCAGACATGCACGCCGTGAGGGAAGGATTTTAAATCACATTTTGAGACCTGTGCGCGGATCAACAGATGGAATAGAGTTGAAATGGGCATGTATCTTGCTGTTAGTTTGCGTGGCCAGGCACAAGGGGTCCTTGGTGATTTACCAGAGGACACAAGACAGCATTACAGCGTGCTGGTGGAATCATTGGAAGAAATGTTTGTGCCACCAGACTGAATTATACAGAGTTCAGCTACGAGAGCGACGGCAAAAGGCTGTCGAGATCCTTCCAGAATTAGGCCAGGCAATACGAAGATTGACGAGTCAGTCATATCCTACAGCCCCTAGAGAGATCCAAGACACGCTGGCTAAGGAACAATTCGTCGATGCACTCCACGATTCGGAGATGCGCATACGAATAAATCAGTCACGGCCAGCCTCCCTAAATGACGCCATTCGCCTAGCAGTAGAGCTAGAAGCAATCTATAAAGCAGAGAGAAACAGCGTAAGGAGGGACATAGTCATTTGCGAGCAGCAAGTGCAACGGAAACCTCTCAGACGGCACAGGATGCTGCGTTTAGCGAAATTATTTAATCTATGAGGGAGATGCGCGAGCAGCTGAGCGAGTTGCAAAATGATAGGACTCAGATGAAGGAGCGGCGACCAAAAAGCAATGGATTTTCGCTTGAAGACATCACCTGCTACTTTTGTAATGAAAAAGGCCATGTGAAAAGGCGGTGCCCAGCCTTAAGGAATAGCAAGTCAAGAGGCAAACAGCATGGTGGGAGTTCTAATAACAATCAGCCGACAACAAATCGTTTGCTGACGCGCAGAGAACGACGGCTCGTGTTACGGGAAAATGCAAGGCATTCAATTGGTGTAAGGTCAGTAGCTAAGGAGGCAGGAATGTTTGTTAAAATAAAGATTTTTGAAACCAATCCGACTTTCCTGGTCGATACAGGATCTTCTCTATCCTTGTTGTCATCAAGATTATACCAACGCTTGCCGTTAGGTAGACGGCCAGATCTTGCAAAAGTCACTTACCAGGTGGCAGCAGCCGGAGGCAGCGATCTTGTACTGTCGGGTAAGGGCACTTTTGCTTTTGCACTGGACAACCAGCAGTTCAGAATGGATATGATTGTTGAAGATCTCATCTTAGATGGTATACTAGGGCTAGATTTCCAAAGGGCACATGATGCAGTTATTGATGTTAATAAAGGAATTCTAGGTATTGGGACAAACAACACTCCACTGGTATTCCAGGGACCATTTGGTTGCTTCAAAATTACTGCTCTAGAGACAGTAAGCATTCCAGCTCGATCAGAATTAGGCCCGACCAAACTGTTGGAAGCGAAAACAATATATCTAAGCATGTATGTGTCGTTGAACCAACAGAGTGTTTTCTCTAATTTGATGTAGGACTACCAGCAAGATTATCGGTGCAATCTCAGGATAAGATACCGGTGCGCATGGTAAATGTACATACTGGAGATACAAGACCGATCAAATCACCTGCTAGGCGTGTGTCAGTACATACAAGAAAGCGATATCATGACCAGAAATTGAGCTGGCAGACATTCGGGAAAGGGGAGATGGTGTACGTGTTCTTTCCACAAAAGAAGCCATGTATCTCGCCAAATTTTACAAGTTACTGGCGTGGGGCTATACAAGGTCTTAGATAGATATTCTGACCTAACATACAAAGTCAATTGCGGGCCTAGGGGAAAGGCGCAGGTGATTCATGTAGACCGCATGCGGAAGAAACAAGCACAAACCCTGAGAGATGAAGTTGCCGACCGGGAGAATGAGGCTGCTGAGACTGAGAGCGGTTTAACCGAGCCCTTTGCGGAATTCACATCAGTGAGTGGTGATAGCGAAGATAGCGATACTAGTGATTCCGAGTCACAGCTTATGAGCAGCAACACCCGGCAGCGAAGACCACCGTACTGGCTTAAAGATTCCGTGCGAAATTGCGCTTGCACAGCTAAGGAAATCTTTGTTTAGAGATACATATGGTATGGCGGATTGCCTGACATTTAGAGTTATGTTGTAAACGTTAGTTATTCTGAAACAGTTGTTTAGATAGTTCCTTGTTGATTTTCTAAAAAGCTAGTGTTGTTCGTAGTCACTAGGGAAGTGATATACTATTGACTTACAAATGCGCTGTCGCATTAATCCTGAGGAGAGGGTAATGTGATGAAAACGGAAAGTTTTCCTTAAATCATATTTGTCATAGATACGAGAGGTTTCCTTCTTGTAATGTTGTCTCTTTGTAAATCCAAGTGCGTACGCTGTGACCAACTTTTGAGTTGTAAATAAACACGTGTATACACGACCGGATGTGCCCGTATTCAGTAGCGGTAGCTGTGTGTACTGTATAGTTTCAGCATTGTCAACCTTGTTAGCTTGATGTGTTTCATTGCGAGTACGTGATATCAGTGTCGTTGTAATTCTTTAAGTAGTATGTGTGTTGTTTAAGTTAATTCAAGCGTTCGGGTGACCAGAGATATATTAAAAATGGAATAACCTGTTTTTACCCGAGTACCAAAATATGGGCACGGTCATTTGGTATAAATAGAGGTGCTCAAGTCATTATCGGGGGGATGTTATTGCTGTGAAGGTCGGAAAAGCTAAACGGGTAATATATAAGGACTGAATAAGTGCCTGTGAAAGTCTGAAGAAGACTTTTGTGTGTTTAGTAGTTATATACCCGACAGCCAGCATTGTAGATAGCACTGCGTGTTGAAGCAAGTGCGCGGCGCAGCGACGAGTCACCGCTGCGCTCGATAATAGAGCAAGTAGCAAGTGCGCAACGCAGCGACGAGGTTACCGCTGCTCTGAATATTGGTTAAGGAACATAGGTATAGTAGCCACTGCGCAGAGTGACAAGAGCGCTGGCATCGGAATAGTGCCGTTGCGCTGTATAGGATTATTGCATTGTTAATAGGTATGTGTTGTCAGGTCCGTAGCAAGTAGTACGGCATTTGTTAATTGTATTTCTCGATATAAATCCCTTGTAAATATTCTGATCATTTGATCTATTGAGATTGAGGTTTTATTAGTTACAATTTATTATATTTCGCTACCAAAGGACACAGTAGATTCCGAGTGACTATCGGGACGAACCAGACCCGGTGCACGTTACACTTACGCCAACACATAGCGGTCAAAATATTCAAAAAAGTGGTTTTAAAATTGTGCGGTCTTTGAAATGGTATTATCATGTTATCAAAGTAGCATGTACTAAAAAATATCATCGGATAATTTTCATTTGTTCGCTTTTTTCAAACCTCTTTGTGTTGCACTATATTCAGAAGCTGAAGCTGTTCCGTTTATTGCATTTGGTGACGTCAACACTAGCGCAGGCGAGATATTCAAAGGATATAAGTGTATAGTTTTTAATTTGAATGATTGTAATGGAAATATAAATAATAAACTGCTACTAGATTGGACATACAGTTGATATGACTCCCTTAAAGTTACTAAGTCATTAGATTTACATAGATTTCTTATGGTTTTTGACTTCCTTCAAACGTTCTTATACCTGAAATTAGAAAGTTTTCAAAATTACAACATTTAATTTGAACTATTGGCAATGTTTATCAACGTTAAAATATCGCCAAACACAACAAGAAATTGTATCGGTCGGCATTGAATGTTTACAACGGAAAGAACCGAGTGCATCTTTGAGTTCGGAATCGAGGTCGCTGAAAATCTCATCCGGCTAATGGATATAGATGTAATAACACCACTAAAAGGCAACTTATATTTTATCGGTTACTTTGGCCTGATTAAGCGTAATAGCCGATACATTTACAGCGTATCTCAGTGGCGTAGAAAGAAACGTAATGGGGGGGGGGGGGGGGGCAAAGGTCTCAATATTTGGACCCCCCCCCTCCTCGCCCCGCACCCACAGGAGGAGATTGATTCTTTAATTCAACACACAACCATATATACTTTATAAACTTTTTTCATATATCGTTGAGTAGAATCCTTGTGTACATTAATAGACAGTGGCGTCGATAAACGGAAACTAATGAATACGCAAATTGCCAAGCTAGCGCCAAAGGTGCGATATTTTGGTGTGGGGGGGGGACACTCTCCTACGAGAAAAAAATATTACGATTTAGAATGGCTAAGATGAGTTTAACGATGCATTTTGATGAATTTGCGTGCGCCGAAGACGCGAGAATTTGATGTTTGAGGGGAAATACATTACGATTTAGAATTTTATGATGCATTTTGATGAATGTGGGAGCGCCTGAAGGCGCGAGATTTGGGTGTTTGAGGAGGTCCGAGGGTCTCCCCCGGGTAAAAATATTAGATTTAGAATGGCTGTGATGAGTTTTACGATATATCTTAATGATTTTAAAGCGTTCTTAACATAATACTTTTTTTATTTAAAGTTACCTGCATTAAGAATTGGTAATTGTGAATGCCGCCATATCTATGCAACTCGATCTGAACATACTGGCTTCCCACCATCTTTACATTGTTGTTTAACACAAAATAATAATGAATTAATTGTTTTGCTAAGTCATATAAACAGATGAATCTTTTAAGAGACATTTTTTAAAATAGTACGTAGAATCCCCTGATTGACATTTTAAGTCTAGTTCACGAAAATGTGCAGGAGGACCCTTTTTTCTTTCAAATGTGCAATTTTAGAACATTTCAGTCGGCGAAAATGGAGGGGGGGGGCAACAAGAAATGTTTGCCCTCGTCCTGGGAAACGGGGAGGCAATTGCCCCCCCCCTGACCCCCTCCAACCCCCGACCCCCACCTCCCACACCCGCTTCCTACGCCCCTGTATCTACATTGCCAAGTAAAACAGCATAGTTCTATGAAGCTTTAGAGTATTTGATGGAAATATGACAAGAAGTGAGAGGTATTTTCACCCGTTAATTATGTATATATTATACATGAATACAGGTGTACATGTACATTATTAAGCAAACATATATGTACATAGGTCTACAATGTATATGTAAGGTATATATTTGCTTTGAATACATAAAAGTACAAATAAAATTTAGATATATAGTTAGGCTGATTTTTTTAAAGTAAATCAGATGTAAAAAAGTTATATAACTAGTGACATATAGGGGAATGTCCATTAGACGGATAGAGACTATAACTAGGTATATATAGGGAATGTCCATTAGACGGATAGACACTATAACTAAGGATATATAGGGAATTTCCATTAGACGGATATATATTATAGCTAGGGCTATATAAGGAAAGTCCATTAGACGGATAAATACTATTACTAGATATATATATATATATATTAGACGGATAGACATTATAACTAAGGATATACAATGTATACGGAATGTCAAATATTGATATAATGATAAAAGAACTACACGTACTTACTTAGTCCGCTAAACATGCCTATATTATTAGTTTTTCGCCATTTTTTCCTTATTATAAAGTCCTATATATTAGGCCATTTTTTAAAGCCTGATAATATTGGCAGGTTTAGCGGAATAGTACATAATATCATGACAAATGAAAATAAAATAATGGTAGAAGTAAGTAATAAAACCATATAATATAATGAAAACCCTTCTTTATGGCTACAAAAACCTGTACAGTATAGGATTATTTACACTTAGAAACTCTTCACAAAACTTTTGCATACGTTTCAACGTTTATTATATTAACACAGTAATCAGGAACATGTAGTCGATAAATTTGTGTTTTCAGTCGATAGTAGATATGTCCATTAGACGGATGAGATTTCCTTCGATCGGATGTTTGGAATGTTCACGCGTCGCGCATGCACATAGGGGTTGTTTACACTCGCCGAAAGATAATAATATGAAATAGTGACTAGGTCGGTCCTATTTATTTTCAGTTTTTCTTCATTTTGAACAAAATTGTTATACAAACTTTTAAATATTGCTATTAACACAAAGTACACAACTTTTACAATTAATTTTAGTCCTATAATTCTTTTTATCTTTTATTACATGATTTTTTAGCGATTTAGTCCCTGTAAGGGCGCCATTCAATTTATCTTCCTTCCGGATGGGCTTCATATCAACTGTATGTCCAATCTGTTAACAATTTATTGCTTAAATAACACCGAGATAGGAACAAAATCTTACAACATACAGACTTTAATATTGCATAATCATGAAAACTTCAATTTTAATATTTCTAAATTGATTAATTAACGTAGACCGTCTCTTCTGTGACGTCATACGTTTGTAACGTCGCTATCCGGATCCCGGCAAACATATTTTATTTTTCCGTACCCATCTATTATAACTTGCTTCTGAAATCGGCATTCGAGCAAGTATTTTGTGTAAAACCTTTTCGAGTGTTTACATGAAGTGTATCAATCTAAAGGTGTGACAATCGGAAAATAAAGTATAATTTTGAAGATTCATGCATGAAAAAATAATTCCAGAATCATTTATAGTCACTAAATAATCAGATGGCATACAGATGGATTTACGGGGACCCAAAATGAAAAACTTCACGTCAGTAGTAACAAATGAATGACCGTAATCATTATAATTGTATACCTACCTTTTTGCAGAATATAAATAAATTTACACAGTATATGGATGCCGAAGAAAGTTAGTTAGTGGTGTTTTGAATGGAAACATTTGATTTTCGAGCTTCAATTGGCACTCTTCGTAAGATACCGGTATACTAACTTTCGCCCGGAAACGGACAAACAAAATACGGAAATAAAATTGCTGGAAAATATTTTCATTTTATTTTTTGTTAAAATCTTTACTTATAATTTGTTAGATTCTGTAACGGAAAATAATCCATTTCAACACAGTATCACACAGAGCAATTTGTCTCAGAAAAAGCTGATATATTTCCTGCTGAATTAGACTCTTTTTGAAAGTTTGAAGTCAGGCCTACATGGCCTACATGTACATGTAGCTTGCAAATTGGTTTGTTATATTTTATATAACAAATAAATGAAATCATCAAGATATGTACTTATTGTGTAGTCTTGTATTCTCCAATAATATAATAGATACAGAAAACTAACAGGGGTATATAAATAACATAAAACGTTGCTACAGATTCGCCTATTTTTTAACATTTTCAGGCTAAAATTTAAAGGGTATTAGGAAGCAAATTGATCATATTTTGAAAAATAATAAGGTAAGATATACTTTTTATTGGCTTTTCTTATTGCAAATAGGCCAAACTTCATGGAATTCTAAAAAATCTATTTTTTCTTGAGATCATTTTTTCAGAAAAAAAAGAAAACATGACTATTTTGATTCAATTTTTCACAAAAATTGGGTCCGAATTTAATTTTAAAATAACGATATTTCATTTTATAGTGAAAAACACAGCTTATTGGATATAGTTATGAATTCTATGTCACCTACTGAAGGTATGAACATGTTACAGGCATATTATTTATATATTAAGGGATGTTACAGAGAGGAAATATATATTTCAAAATTTCTAAAATCAGGAATATTAAGTCATTAGTTCATATCTTTAAGCAACCCTGGAAGAAAAAATAATCCGGTGACATATGATTTTTATAAGATTTTTGTGATCAGGTATACCTAAAATCAAAAATATCAAAAAATGAAGAAAATCCCTGAGAGGAAACCAGAAGGGACGGTCTATCTTAAATAGTGACACAACATTTCATCAGTAGAGTATAGCTTATCAAACCGACCCTTGTTTAATACGGATCCCTGTATATTCTTGCATAATTGTAAGGTATTTCCCTTAATTAATTAATCAAGAATATTCTTGTAATGAAAGCTTGCTATATCAACACACTTACTGGTGTCGACCATTGTAGGGAAGTTCCACTGTACTAATCATACTTTTTATACTGAGATAATAAGTACTGTCTAAGTTCTAAGCAGAAAATGAATACATCGAGGTCAAATGCACATTCATGTTTGTCAGTTTATTATTACTGCATTGTACCGGAATAACGGAATGTAAAAGATACAAACTTTTGCATTTTTGCAGTTCAATTGACTGACTACCAGGTAGGAGGTATAGCCACGCCATGTAGTATATACTACGCAAAATGCAACCTTACGTGTAGTACAGGGAAATTGATTAATGATCAAACGTGTGCGTTATCTGTTTTCCCTTTAAAATGTTAAATATGTATAAAGGAAGTGATTAAGATTTTGGTTTTAGTCGCCAGGGTTCCGGAAGTACTGACCTGTCGGATGATGGTAATAGACACCAACAACGACGCTCTTATGTCACATATTCCGCCAAACTCATCGTCACACTGCTCCAACCAAGGCGATTTCTATGGTAACCTACAGGTAGACAGAATAGTGACCAACACGTCGTTTGAGCTATTAGTCAACGTTACCCATGTACCAAAACCTGATTATGTCGGAAACCATGCTTTTGGTGTAACTGATGTAGACATCAGCACCGTCATCAAAACAATCGCTGGTAGGTTAAATAAGTGTGCATTGCTTTTAGCGAACACCATTAACATCGTCTACTACATGCTTATGTTTTATGTGCCTGATTAAGATTTATGTAGACGAATGAATATTTATTAACATTCATCAGTTTATAACATATTGTGTATGACGTTTGCGGTGAATAACTTGTGTTAATTTAATTCATCAGGCAATGAACACATCATTAAGACCACCAATCTCCATAGTGACGTTTTCAGTGTATAATCTGTGTTCATTTTTTCAGGCGGTGAACACATCATTAAGACCACCAATCTCCATAGTGACGTTTTCAGTGTATAATCTGTGTTCATTTTTCAGGCAGTGAACACATCATTAAGACTACCAATCTACATAGTGACCCCCAAAGTAACGATCCTAAACATCTGATGTCATTTGACACCGTTATCAACAACGAACGCTCGGCAGGACACCTGACAAATGGAGAAAGGTGAGCTGTTTACAAATGGTTACATAATTGGTGCTGTTAGTTTTGACTTTTTTTCATAATAAATTTATTGAATTATTGTGGTATACAATTCAAAACTTGAGACATGCTGCACGTAGAGACAAACGACATGCTGATTTTCATGATTCTTCACACCGACAGTTCTAACAAAAGCAGTTTGATATTTTTCCCTTATCTTCACAGGAAAATTATTTAATATGTATACGAATGACGAAATTAACTTTTTTAATAATTATATTATGCCGAAGGGCACGAAGAGCGAAGCAAATCTAAGGTAACACATACATCAACATATAAGGAAAAACACAATCTTTAAAATTCATTCATACACACTGACAGCTTTAGTATGGGGCCGCCATTTTTTACCCGCTATAAAAAATCCCATCAGTGTGAATGGGATGCTTTGAGGTCAGCTCAATATATAATCAAGCGGTTCAAACGTTTTTAAGTTCCGACGAACGTAATATTTATCCGGCAGAAGGTCAGTGCTTTTGCATTTTATTTACAAGCATTCAGGTGATAGAGCACCTTTCAATGCAACCAGCGGACCAAAAACGGAATATCTGTTACGGAAATAAAAATAAATCTTCCTCCTCTTATGTGAGTTTTCTCCTCAAATGGTGGTTTTTGGACAAGGATAGAGTGTGAATATATGAATAAAAAATAGGCTCCGTTATTTCAATAAATGGAACATTGCATAATTTGCCGAATACCATTCACTATCAGCCAATACGACAATATTAAATGAAAAGATGTTAATAACATATTCCCATGCTCTATAATTATGAACAAGAACAATATTATTTTTTTTAATTTTCTATAGTCAAATGAGTGTAATGCTGCATTTTTTTTAATTTTTTTTAGACTATGTTTACGATTCATCTCACACGGTGGAGGTCATCTGACCTCAAAGAATTTAATTTCGGACGACCATGACGAATCTCTAGTTCCGTTCTCAAAGACACGGACCACAAAGGACTTGTGCTACCATTTTGACGATGCCCATCCTATACACTGCCTCGAGTCTTACACCTGCGTGAATGAACCATTGGACGCAGAAAGTCGTATCCTGACTTGCCGGAATTTCCAGGTCATCGTAAATGGTTGGGAGGATCCGACCCCTGTTCCTGGAAACCTAGAATATGCGTCCGGAATTGATACTTATTCGATCACTGTATATGAGGTGAAGGAAGCAGGACCGGGACAGCTTGAAATGGGCAGAACTCCTGTTGGCAATATTCACGTTAATGCCAATCAGTCCTCCGAAATTCGGATTCCATATAACTTACCTAATCCTGCAATATACGGAATCGTCTTAGACGTCAAAGATGTCGCCAATAACCTGAAACAAGCTAGACGATTTGTAATATTTGATAATTCGTCAGAGATACTCGCAAGAAATGACAATCCCTTATGCTCTACGACAGCTACGGCAAGTACCGGATGCAAGTGGCAAACCAATCACGATGATCTTTGTTATTCATGGAAGGACAGGTATCACAATGACAAGTTAAAAGTCTTACTACGACCTATAAAACCAGATTACCATGGCCATTTTACCGGTATATATGAACAGATATCAGGAATTCTACCAGTTTCCGGAACAGAGAACGTTGATTGAATAACTGAATTCTACTTCTCACTTTCAAATGATACCACTATATTGTTTGTAAATGAGACGGTTCGGAACTTTACCTCACAGAAGATATGTTTGTTTCCGCCATTACAAGACGGAGAAACCTTCCGGTTTGACATTGTGGCTAAAGATATCATGACCCATACATATAGTTAACATGTATACACCCACGTAGATTCGAGCGAACCTGAGATATTCGATATTGGACTTGAGAAGGATGGATATAAATTGTTTAAATGTTCACAACAGTTCTGATCTGTCGAAGATGATTAGTTTAATGCGCTGGACATACACAGTGGCTTATACTCTGTGGACTGGTCACTTGGTACAACATTCGGAGGACACGATATTGGAAATGGTTCTTTGGGGGTTGCTCGTTTGGGACCGAATGTAAGTATACAGATTCCGCTATGTAGAAACAGATAAAGATATTTTTATAAAAAAAAAACATTCACAAGCACAAGACTAACCGGTTTTTGATTTCTTAATTCTATATTTGTATTACCGCTACACAGTGCCTGGTTGAATATACTTGGCGCCATGTATGGTAATTTTAAGTAATATTATTGGACGTTCTATGACGTCAAGTATCTATGGCGGAACGTCAGAAATAAACAAACAAACAAAAACACTCGAAGGTCGACTTATGACGGGTCTCTGCCTGTATTTACATGTTTGTAGCTTGATGTATTTTACACACAAATATATGGCATACACACGACAACAATTTATCAGACGCTAATTTAATTGTAATTATATTTTTTTCTGATTTTGCAGCTTCAGTTGTCATGGTCACCACTCTAAATGCAATGTATGAATCAATTATCAACTTTATATTTCTCCTAAAGATGTATTATATGCATACATATTCTCAGTAAATATTAAGTTTGTTTAAGACTGCGGTCTATAGATTCACAGATAAAAACTTAGCAAAAATTGTCAAAAATTTCACATTTTCATAATTTATGCATATTGTGGATGGTTACCACCGCAACTACAACTGTAAAGTTAGAACAGAGTCATTATAGTTAAATAGGGGATGTACTGAATGTTTCAAATACTACAATATAATCACTAAATAACAATTTTGAATATTTGATGGATTTGAGGGTCCAAAAGGGCCCAAACTATACATAGTCCTTTGATTTGTGGGTTAACCAATGGTGTCAATCATTACTGTTTACAGGAAACCTGTCCAGAACATTCAAACTGCTACTGCCCATCTGTCGGTGTATGTGCTTATTATAACTTCTCATTGAGCCTAAATTCGCTGGTGCATCTTAATACTCACAATGGCAACCACAACCGTGTGTACCACTTCACCTTGTCGGTGACGAATGACGCCAGACTTTCCTTTGTGGAACACAAAGAGGTTTTAGCTGACGACTCTCCCCCGGCGGTGGGTGTGGTTAGCGAGGGTTCGGTCGTGGGGGGGAGGATATCGACTACACTAGTGAAGAGACGGTTACGGTACACTGGGATGGGTTTATTGACCATGAGAGTGACATTCTCTCCTACAAAGTAGGGGTAGGTAACTCTTGTTTGGACAAAGACGCGTTCGGGGGTATTAATAACAGCGATGTTACCTTACATAATGAAACATCTATCATTACCACGACTCTTCAGTCCATTCGCGTTACACTAGCCGCGGAAGGACAGTACTTTGTAACAGTTGTGGCGTATAATAACGCTATGGAGTCGTCAGATCCTGTGTGTTCAGATGGAATCGTGTTAGACAAGACTCCTCCCCTCATCACCAATGTTACCTTTAATAGTGCGACTTCCACTGAGAGTATGGTGTGCTCCGAGGGAAAAGCGTGGTACATAACACGGAATCTGACAAGATACAAGGTCAGTGATGGACATTGTGATGAACTGTGTAGAAACACAACCGTAAACGAGTTCCTGTCTCTGTTACCAGTAGAAGGTCTCCAGCCATCACAAACTAAATCGTGCTCTATCAGTGACGGTCATGGTACTACTATCTACCTTCCAATTGACCTCATCGATCTTCAATGGGGCGTTATTGATACGGGAAGTCAGATTCGTGATGTTTACATAGCCGTTGGTTCCACGGAAGACAGCAGTTTGTCTCCGGATCTGATTGACTATCACATATCGTCACATACCGACTATTACAAATCAAGGCACGTAGGTCTTAGTGACGGGGATGAGATATACATATTTGTTAAAAATAACAAACAGCGCCGTACTAACATCTACAGCGACTATCGGTCCTGTTATTGTAGACGAAACTCCTCCGGTCTGTCCACCCTCCCTACCTGTCCTTATACAAAACGGTTCCTTGTATATTTACTGGAGTGAAGGAGCTATCACTGACGAGGAACAAAAGGAACCAATATCTAAGTTTTTAAACCGGGTTGTTAAGTAAACGTTTAACAGTAAAGTGAATTAATTAATCTGTCTACCCGCATGATATTTGATTTGGTCTCATACTATTCGGATTGAATGTGCGACATACAATAATTATTTTAACCTGTGATTAAGCCTTATACATATACACTTTGTTACCGCGTCCTCAAATTCTATAGTCATGTCATTCTTTGATGACTACAAATTATGAAAATGAACTATATTACCATAGTTGCATATGCAAAAATATTACACGGACGAAATCATTATATATAAGGCGGATTTGGTAATAGATTTGTGTATATTTTGAAAACTGTTTATGATAATTTTGTGCCAGGTCGACAAGGAGAGTACGTGTCGTTGTTCAAGCAAATGGATGACCCAGATGCTGATACATGTGTTGTAAGAGGACAGATATGTTTAAAACATTCCCTTACCCGAGTTACACGTGTATGATTCAGACTTCCATCTCACATTTACCATCAAGCTTCACGTCTTTAACCATGCAGGGTATCACTGTACAGTAAACACAGACAACTTCCGTTTGCCTTCCCAGAATCCCCCTGGCCACGGTGTTGTTTATGACGTCATACGTAATGATGGTACATACCTAGATGGTAGACAGGACATTGATGTTTCAGTCTCGCTCGAGGAATTCTGTGTCACGTGGGAAGTTTTTTCACATGTGGGCGATATGACACACGAACTTGGTATGGGGGAGGTTCCAGGAACAGATGATACCATCCCTTTCCATGAAGTTCCGGATAGGAAATTGTATTGTGAAAATGCAACAAACCTTTCACATTACCGTCGCTATTTTGTTACCGTGCGTGCTATTACCTCGGGAGGTTCAACAGACGCGATATCAGACGGATTCACAATTATTAATCCAAGACATGTTATGACATCTCTACGTGTGTTTGATGGAAACGGCTGCACTGGAAAAATTGGAACCCCGGTCGAACGAAAATTTGGCACCGTGAATATATATACACTCCCGGTAAAATAAACCTCCATATCGGTCATACCTATTCGCTGGTGTCGAATGCCAGTTTAACTTTAGAAAGTGCCGAGGCCATAGTCACGGTTCATACGACCATCGATTTGGTTAATTATTATCAGTTCCTTCCACTTACCGCGAAGCCACAATTTAAAGTTGCATCAGATACGAACAGGTCGTTCAGCTTACATATCCTGAACTGCGTCCCTGATGTTGAAAGTCAAATCCGTCGTGACATAGCATCTTTGTACTGGAAGCAAGGGAAACTTAGTAGCTATGTTTCACATTATGAAATTGAGTTTCTTTCGCTAACAGAAAGAACCGGAGAGCCGTTAGTAATTGACTTCACAACAGTATCCAGACACTTGAATAGTTTTTCATTCGGTATTGTCAATTTTGTTAAAGGTCGTTATTTCTTTGCTTTGAGACAATGCGTAGAATATACATGTTTCGATTGGGTAAAAACGAACGGGTTTACAATAATTGATCATCTTTACGAAAGCTTCTTTATGTCATCTTGGATGAATAGAACTGGACCTGAATGTTCAGACATACAACTCACAATAGCAGACCTGCAGTGTTCTAATAGTATATCCAGGGGAATGGACAAAAGTGTTGCTATTCGTTGGGGAATTTTTCCGGGACA
>NW_027188434.1:0-22440 GCF_041381155.1 Argopecten irradians | reverse complement strand
GTGTGAAACCAGAAAGATAATTATCGTTATAAACATCCTGACATGTTGAGAGAAGAGTTTTAATAATTAATGACAATATGATCTTTTAACATCAATTCTTTACATATTGGTGTCGAAATAGGACAAGTAAATGACAATAATAAAGTAATAATACGTCATGGCCAGATATCTGCGCTCCTGTTTCGCCACTTTCGTTTCTCTGCAGTCGCCTACATGATGCCTTATATGGTATTTTGAAATCAAGTTAAATACCCAATATATTTTTGTAATTTGTTTTATCGTGAAAAAATACCTTATTTAACAAAATGATAGGGTTGATAAGGTAATGACGATATTAGTTAATGACAAAATACAGTAGTAAATTAGATTTGTAATAAAGAAGGAGGAATACCAAGAGAATCCGTTGCTGATGCCGCATCCCACACATAGGTAAATACCACGCACATGACCGCTTCACATAACCTTTGACCTCAGATCTGTTTGTCAACTTATACATGTTGTTAGTCCACATCAATAGGCGCATCATATTTGCATCGGAAATTTTTCAAAATTATTCAACGCAAAATCCTAAGATTCACGCGTGAAATGCCTTTTAACCAAATACTCTAATATATCTCTGCATAAGCAAACAACGAACAATTTACACAATGCACACTACAGAGGTACTGTAAGAGCTAAGCGAGTACAAAAACTTGTTTGAGAGACATGTAAGGGTACATAGTTTGGCCAAAATAATCAATCGTTTTTATTTTGAAAGTCGATTCTGTGACAGCAAAACATGACGTTGAGATTCTGCGACATGTAGGTTGTTGTAATTATGCGAGCACAAATATCTTAATTTGGTATTCATTTCATATGGGATTTAATGACATTTGTTTTAAGTTTGAATTTTTGGTCTCCATGTCTAGCAAATATAAAATTTCAATCTCAAGCTCCTAAATATCTCTAATACCACTACAAATACGCTTGAACATATTGTAACGCTAATAGATCGCAGTTTTGATTTCCTCTTCCTATGTTACAATGACTCTAAATAATGGATTTACGCCAATGCGTGTCAAGTAATATAGAGATATTCTAGCACGAAATATAGTGCCCTAAATAACATCTGCAGTGTATTTCCTAGAAGAAAGCTAATTAGCCGAAAATTTGAAAAAAAAAAAAAAAAAATTTTTTTTTTTTTTTTTTTTTGTTATACGTGATTAAGGTGATGTTTCCTTTGGAACAGTTTTGGTATATCGTATAATACGGTCAATGTTGAGTTATGAGAAGTGTTGTGGGACAAAGACACCAGGGCAAAATAAGTACAGAAAGGTGAATGCAGTAAATTGTATTGTTGAAAAATTCTATTTCTCTCTCTTTCATATCAAGGAACAACAATTGCAGTAGTTCCGTTGTTTGATATGAATGTAGTCTTTTTTATGTAAGCGCTATGTTGTGCGTGCTGTGTGACGGGGCTAACCGAATTGCACCAGATAAGGGAAAGTACGCGTTTAGGAGAGCGAGAGCTGGTGCTAACTGACTGTTAACTAATACATAAACATAGGATTTTAACAGTGTTACTGCCACTATAAGTGTCACTCAATAATGACATTACGTGGACGCGTCCATAAAATGTTCTTGATTCACGTGATTCTCCAAAGGATTGTTAGCAAAGAGGTTTTTTCTTGTTTTTTTTGGTGATTGTTTTTTTTTGGTTAGGTCAAGAACAAATGACAAATGTTTCTAATTTTAGCCTTGTTCATTTCTAATTCTTTAATTGGTAAATGTTTCTTTTCTTGTATAGAAGTACACTCACCCTTCAAAGAAATAATGTTCCAAATAAAAACTCTATCTTCATTAGTCAGCGTTATCAAATGCCTTCGACTTCCTGTTGGGAATAATCACAAGCCTGAGACGAGACGGTAATAGTTAGTTCAGATGGTCTTAAGCTCTTTGAGGTCTCCTGAAATCTTCCTATGGAACACTTCTCGCTCATTTAAAAAATAAAGGCATTTGGTTTTTACAAATGAATTACATGACACGCAATGTCATTTGGATGTACAAGCATAAATATATATGCTGTCAAGAAGGCCAGTTATGGTCGTAACAGAACAGACAATATTTGTCTATGAGCAAACGTTTGTTTTCCGTGTCCTTATATCTTTATATGTTCAGAATATAGTAAGAACATTTTGTGTGTGACTTTGTTAAGGGTTGTGTTTGTAAAAATTTGCTTTGCAAAATGTTCAACTATAGTTCATTGTCAACTTTTTTACGTTCCGTCAACCTGCAATTGAAGGTTCGCCAGCTGCTAATGAAACTGCACGTAACTTTGCATATCGTATTAGCATAATGCCAGCTATTGTGATCAACTTTTACCGAAGGGAATACTGTATGTCTTGGGTGTTAATAGAAGATTGGCTGTCATATGCTTAACATGCATTGGACTATAAATACTATTTATGTAAACGGATATAAGAACTTTCACGTAGGCATGTTTTAAAGTGTGAAATCGGTTATCTGTAAAGATGTCGTTATGGGCAGCTAATAAGATGTGTATCTAACACAAAAAAGCAAAAATATTAGAATAATTAAAATAAAACAATGAAAAAGTGTAAAAGTGTTGTTATTAACTAATAAGCTAACATTACGTAACTGTCAACAATATCACGGGTACAGCCTTTAGAATGTTATAGAATTGAAATATATAGACATAAGATATTTCAACAACGAATATACAGAAATCCGATTGCACATAGACAAAATGAAATGTTTGCGAGTTGGGAAGCTGTCAAGGCCTCTATGGAACTTTAGCATGTTTCAGTTACGGAACAAATTTCTTCTAAAAGTACACGTACTGCTCCAGTCTCCGCCCTATCTCATTGTTAAAAATGATCGATGGCTGCAATTCAAAGAAATAACACAATGATTCATTTATGCTTCTTATATTGTTTCGCTTCCTTGCATCATCAATAGGTATAAAAAGACTTCTTAAAAAGCGTTCCGTAACATGTTTATACATTGGGTTAAAAGGATATGCAAAAAGACCGTTAATGAAAATGATTGTCTTAAATCACACAATTTAAAAAAAAATTCGAATAAATATCGATATTGGCAGGAAATAAATCAGGCTTTACTTTAATGCTTTGGCCAGATTCCCGGCTTAATTGATGGCGGTAGATATAAAAAGTACACTGTAACATGTTAATTTTAATTGGATTGTGATTAAATCAAGTGTTGACGGGGTAACATCTCTAATTTATCTTGTACCATCATGTTGAAGGTAACATGTTCGTAGCATCAACATATAATTATGGAACTGTTGAAATATTTTCACATGACATGAAACAAATACATTATAAACACAATGCCTCAGTAAAATATGTCCTTAAGAACACGAAGTATACGCTGAAACAACAACTTCTATCGCCCTTGCTCTTTTTTCATTAACTGTAGATTAAAACCCATCTTCGCTAGTCAAAGGTATTCAGGACAGAACTTTTCTGAAACACCTCCCAAACTAGTCATGATTATTTAGTACTATACTCTTACTGAAACAATTTTGCTAGCCAAGGGTACCCTAAATACTATTTACTTTATAAATCTTGTCATTAAGAAATAATAATTTACGTTATATACAAAAAAAATCGTAATTGATCAATTTTAAAGCATTTTTTTACTTGGCGCCGCGGTGGTCAAAATAAATGTATTACCGCAAGCCCTCCACCTCTGGGTCGCGAGTTTGAGTCGCATGTGGGGCAGTTACTAGGTTCAGACCTACTACTGACTGTACGTCAGTGTTTTTTCTCCAGGTACTCCGGTTTTCCTTCATCGCATAACCATGGCACGTCCTTTAATGACTCTTACTGTTATCAGAACGTTAAAACAAAAAAAAATAAAAATTTATATACTAATTGAAAGTATCAGTTTCTAAAATAATGTCCCTATTCCTCAGTAAGCCCGTCTATATAGTGATATTACCTATTGCAAGAAGTTACGCTAAATAATGAGGTTAGATAAATATATTGTTATTATTTTGATGATACTAAAGGTTAAAACTCGCTTCCCAATCCTTAAAAAGGCAAAAAGCCTAAAACAAATATTTTCAAATTGTTTGTTTAACTTGAAATATCATATGAAATGAAAACATTGTTACCATCGTCTATTGAACCATTTGTTTGTTTGGAACATTAAAGTACAATGCCAATATATATTACTTAACAAAGGGAGAACGTCTCGTTTGACAGCTCTCACGTCCGTTGACAATAGTTAATAATAACTGGCCAGTGAATAACATACTTATGAAAGTAAATGTCACCTCTCGGTGCGAGCTAGTCTCAATATAGTAGCCCCAGTAGTAATGATTAATTATCCGATAGCCACACACTGATCTGGACAACATCGACAAGGGGATTGTAAACATGCAAAGACATCAGCCGTTCAACTCAATTTGAACAAACAAAAAGAAATTTAAAGGAAATATTTACGCAGAAACGTCTATTTTTAATTCTGTGTAGATTAAAGATGATCACAGTAACTAAATGAAAATACCGATTTTACAAGACTACTCCATTTATACCCATGTATACGAATATTTGTAACTAGGGTCTCTAAAATATTAATGTCGCCGCTCAATTTCCTTAGAAATAATGCCAGATTTACACTTGGTAATATGTGAATCATTTAAATGATTTATGAATATTTTTTAACTGTCATTGTCAGTGTTAAAGATTTTATTGCATAATTAAAAGTTGCACAGTATTAAAAGTGAAAAAAGGCACAACGTTAATGTATTTGGTCTTAATGGGTCCATTCCATGTCTTTTTATTGATTATTCTTCCGTGTGAGGAAGAGTCTATAATCCGTTTCCTGGCCGACGGAAGACACCATAGTCTTTACAAGTGATACTTTCTTCTCTTGCTTCGCGCTCAGCATAACTGCCACGACTGGTTTGCCTTTTGTCAGCATGTTATAACCGTACGAGGTGCGTTGCGCGATGTCTTTGACAACATTGCTTCAGAGAGATAGCACTTTAAAAACGCATAACATGAACATACCACATCCTCCCAACATATAGACATCCACACACGCAGCACACAGGGAAGACCGCCCTTACAAGACAATAGCTGTTTAAAGGATGTGAAGTCACATTAACCAAACCAAACCATTTATTTTAGGTCACAAAATGATCAAATATATTTAATGAAAGCTCAATACGAAATAATTTTACATCAATGTCAATACAAAATCCATAAATATAAATAAGTACTCCTAAAAGATATGTTTAATTGATCTAGTGCAGTTGCAGATCCACTTTGTATTTTATATCCATATTTACGGCCCTACTAAGCTTCTACCGGATATCATCAATAATGAAAAGGGGATATATTAAGATATATTGAACACATATTATCATTAGATCCTAATTTTTGTATCGGATAAATGACGATATTGTTGATTGCATGGTTCACCTACTAGCCTTTAAGTAGCTATATATGATTATCTATTGCCTACGATTCTACCGTATAGTCGGTTATTTTCCTGTGTCAATATTTTCACGATATGGCCCTAAAACTAATACATTGAATTTATTTTTAGCGAATGACAATTTAGCGATTTGGCTTCCAGAGTATAAAATATTCAACCATTCCTTTATATTTCACGGATTACATTTTCGCTACAACGACGACCCACGAAATCTTGAAAATGATATTCCCGTGAAAATAATCGACTATACTGTAAAAGGTAAAGAATATGTTATGCCTGAAATGTAATGTGTACACGATGATAACGATTGGCCATTGTATTTTAAATTTTATAAAACATATCTTTGTTAGTTTTTTTTATTTCTGCGATTCTTGACGAGCATTCAATATCATTCCAATGCCTAAGATTGTATCATTGCTGTGAGTGAGCAAAAAATATGTTTAATGAGTTACAGCGCAATCAAGCGAAACTGTAAAGTCGTATACATGTTATAGCCAACGACATATAATTAATTTTTCTTTGTTTTCATACCAAATCTGGCTTTCTGATTGGCCAATATTTTTTTGCATACCACTATGGAAAAAAAATCCGAGAATGGCGCGAAACCCCGACGTTATCGTGACGTCACAATAGAGACATTGAGGTTGCGTATTGATTCGGAAAAAAGAATCCCTTGAAAAACCACTATAATGTTACATTTAAACATACTTCTTTATCAAATAGAGTATGAAATAAATTATAAATATTGATTTCACTCTTTTGTAATTTTATCGTGTTATGAAAAAAAAGTTTGCAAACTTTTGTGAGAATCCGCTACGCGGATTCACACAGTTTGCAAACAATTTTTTTTTCATACCCCGATAAAATTTAAAAATAGTGACATTAATGCTTAAATAAAAGCACTTTTATTTAAAAAAAAACCTCTAAATTAGTATACTTTATATGTACAATAAACGTTTAACCGAAAACTTTATGAACTTAATGATAACATGTTGTAACCATTTCAATGTAGCACCGTATATCATCGCACAACAGTCCACGTTGATGATAGTGTGTATCTTTCATCATTCCTTTTTTTCCAATTCATTTTTACTGCTATTATTGTTTACAAACAAGACCAATTGCTAAATAAAATGCGCACGATTTTTTGGTTGACAATTTACACTTGGCGACGAACTCTCAAGACAATTGGTCGCCTTATCAGCGACCTTCCTAATGATAGATCTGAGGGCGAGATTGATGATTACCCTACCGCATAGGCACAAAGAAATTTGCGAAAGTGTGTCAAGGAAATAGGTTATTGATGACATCAATAGCACCTGTTCATAGTTTACACCAATCTGGAACCCCTTAAATATTGTCCTGTAATCAGTTTTATCACCAGAAGACTTCTCGCAAGGGAATTGCAAATTGGATGTGTCATTTTTTATCATGTCGTTAGTAATGTATTGCGAGTTCATTGTCCAAATATTGAGGCCAGAAGAATTTGGTTTATACAGTTTGTATACGTATATCGATATAAGATATTTACAGCATAGACTATTTGGAGATTTGAAAGTAAGATTAAACCTTATATCTATCCATATCCCAAAAGAATTGGAGCAATTTATTGCAGTTAATAAAACAAGAATCACTTTTGTCTTCAATTTGTTATGATTTGGTTTAGTCTTATTAGTTTAACCACAAGGAGTATTTAAGGACGTATCAGATTTGTTAGTTGAGGAAAGCCGGAGTATCAGGAGAAAAACACACCGATCAGCGATCAGTATCTGCCAGCTGTCCCACTTGGGATTCGATCTCGCAATAAATAATTATGAAACAAATAATTGAAGGATACAATGGAGATACGCTTCATGAAGCACGTTTTAAAATCTAAAGATGCGACAAACATTTTTTTTTTTTTTTTTTTTTTTGACATCTCAGTGATTCTTTTTAATAGAGTCAATTAATTGATATCTATCATACAATTAATATACTATGTACATTGTTTACAATTTATAATGAGTAAGGTGATAGGTACGTTTAAGGCACACATTTTAATTGCGTTAAATACAAACCAACTTTCCCTAGGCTCTATTGTTTTCAGTTTCAAAACAAATTCGCGTAGAGATTATCAGTTTTCGTGAATTAAAGAGACTTAACTTTTCGATATAACTTACGTAAAATTTACTTGCGGAAATAAACATTCGCGCTCTTACTTAAGTCGCACGATTCAAATTGACATCAACAAACCAATGCTTTTCTGATAAAAAATAATTTCCATTTTGCTGTTGCAGCATATATTTTGCCTAAATTTGAAATATATTTTTGAATTTCCATTACTTAACCTTTTAATTCTTAAATACCTGATTAAAAAAAATGTTTTGATTTGGGTTGACTGTCGTTCGTCAGAAAAATGCTATTCATCCACAAACAAGTTAATGGAATATAACGGGAGGGATATACGCTCATGATCACCGCGGATGTGTCAATCTAATTCAGTAATGCGGATGAATTATTTATTTTACTCCAAATCAATAGAAATACTATCTAGTTTGTTACCCAAATGTCGCCATCGGCCATTCAGCACCTAGCAACCATCCATAATGTGAATATGATGTGAAAATAATATTCCATTGTTTTCATAATCAATGATACCTCACACCAGTGAGTAATTAGGCAGCAGCTAGAATAGTTTTTTTTCTTTACTCCTCACACATGATCATGCACTTTGTTGTCGAGTGCCCAACCAGGAATCGCACCTAAACCTAGAATGAGCCAAAGATTTTTTGTTGACAGAAATGACCAAATAAAAACTTCTGATATTCTCAACGAAATGGAAAATCCTGCACAGAACCGGCAATGAAAAACAAAAAGGTGGTAGGGGTGTAAGGGCCAAGAGCAACACTTAAAAAGGTTTTCATGTGATACACAAGTTCATAAAAGGGGCAAAAAGATAAACATTTCCAGAAGAAAAACATCAACTGCTTATCATTACACGTACATGTAGAGGAAAACAATTGCTTTAGACAAACATGGTAACTTACGAGACTTAACTGCGTTTTGATTATTCAAGAAGGTCGTACGCACGATATAGGTGTAAATTGAGAGTGATATTACACTATGCCCATATACTTCTGCCGAGGCAGCAAGCGAACACTGACAGCGATGTGAAAATGTCACTACTGTAAACCAATAACCCTCTCATCGTGGACTCATAGTCCGTCTGCTTAAATCTTCTGGGATCCACCAATGTAATTGGCGAATGGATAAAAGGCCGTTTTCATGCACTGAAATGTAGCTAACATGTTTAAGAAGGTAAACGACTGATGTTTATATGATCAAAAATAGGACTGTCAATCCCGATTGTATTAAAAGTGGACGATTTGACTGAATATCGCCTTGGCATAAGGACATAAATTTGTTTCTCTCGTAAATGAGTTACTTTTGGGGTGTAATTGAATCGTATTTCCATTCGGGACTAAAGAGAATACAGAGCAAATTTACATTTATCAGACAAATACTTCTGTACGGAAATAAAAACACATGCACTTGAAATCGATCTCAGTTTCTTTACAGATTCAGTAGTGAAATAAAAAGCATAATGACAAAAATGAAAGCGAAATGGGAGACTTTTGCATATGCACTAAATGATAATACGCACATTTAGATATGCGAATGAGAGTATGACTTGAACGTTTTGACAATATCATTCTGCAAAACAATATAGTTTCGTCGTTTTTGATGACATCAATATAGTACACGATCTTTTCGCATCTACATCATATTATTAGATATTCCCTGATATCGCATACATGTTATGGCATTGATCAAATGTAGTCGTGAAGGACGAGCCGTGCCCCTGACCTCCCAAGATCCAAATAAAGAGTTCCTGGCCTTGACCTATGTTTGAATTGATATGGAAATACTCTGATCGTACATGACGTTGTCCTGTGTTAGTAAACCAAGGGATCGAACTTGTCAAATGTCAACATGATTAATCACAGTGTTTCTACTAGGCTTAGTGATTTTTCATATCAACGCCATCGTTGTGCATGTTTAATAAATATTAGGGATTTAATTTTGGGTATTGAACTCTGTTTTCGGAGGTTATGGTTCCAGAAGGTTATGTTCTCTCATTCATAAAGTCTCTAAATTAATAACCAAAGATATGACGAAAACTATTAATTCCCCAAAATGTTTTATATAACTTGTATTTAAAGATGCTCCACCGCTGACAAATGGTATTTTTTCTCTATCAAGAACATTAGCAGACGATTTAGTATATTTCGACAATTACAAAAAATACTTACTTTACACCTTTACCACCAATGAAAAGTTTCAGCTTCTACTTTTACTTTAAGATTAAAATATAAAAATGATTAATTGCATCCCGAAAAAAAATCCGTAGCACTATGTCCTATATGGAATGAAGTACTGATTATGCCTGCACCGAAAGCTAAATTAATTATTTCATGATAGTATTTTTGTGTTAATAAGACATATATACACACGATTAAACACCAATATAATGTTCAAATGATGAGTTTATGCTCTGTTGGCGGCTGAGCATCTTTAAAAAGAAGAAACATGTTACTTAGCTTACTTCCGCATACACATTCGCAGTAGCCGTTATATGCTGGAGATCTTACTGTGTTGTTAGCTCCAACTACCAGTTTGAAGGGTAATCACATGGGAAAATCAAATTATATCAAATTGAAGGTTTCCTTCCGATTACAAGTGAAGTTTTAACTCGTGTCCTAAGTTGTATTGATCTTTGTAAACGTCTTGTTATAAACGATTTTTAAAGATGGTACACCGCTGTCATATGGTATGTTTTTCTCAATAAAATACGAGAGTAGAGAAATTAGTATTTTTTCAGCTCCAAAGCTTACTTAATTTACTCCATTAACGCCATTGAAAAGATTGAACTTCTAATTTTATAATATATTTCAAGATGAAAAAATTATTAAATAATTAGTTGCGTCCCAAAACAAATCAATGGTACTTTGTCCTATATGACATGAAGTATTAATATTGCGTAGATATACTTTCTTGTGTTTTTACATGAAAAACCTCAAGGTACATCTAGCGATCGTAAAAAATGCGTAGTTGCCGATCCCTCTGATATATATATTTCTGAATGGCTTTTGTACTGAAACCACTAGATCCATCTAATACACCATAACGCTGTGACGCCATTACAACTAAATGGGTCACGTTGTCCTTGACATTTGTAATAACAAGGGTAAAACGCGTTCATAAAATATATCGATTAATAGGCTTCAGCATGGTAATAACGTGGTCGGTCGCATTTGTATGAAATGCCTCATAACGAACTCTAATTCGGCATGTAAATCTAATTTACATTACTCTTATTTTTCTTATTCAGTTCTAGAAATGGATGACACACTCAGATGAGCTGTCAGAATATTTTTGCAATGCCAATGTATATCGAAAATGGATACATTCTAAAGTAATGTACATAATGTTTTGTCACTTTGGTCGCTTTTCAACGTTAAGGTCAGTCTAGTTGCAAACAATGTTTTTTTCTGATCACTTTTATAAAAAAAATATTAACGTTCAACAAAAATCTTTCAAAATATCAAAATATAATGTAAATTGATTTTTGCTTTACTTGTAGTTAAATTCCTGTCCGACATTCAGGTAGACATTGTTCCATATTGTTTCAAAGCGGGTGATATGTCAGGGACGTCCTGTATATCGTCGTTGGTCTGTTACAAAACGTCAATGAAGATGCGAACGACGAGTGGCCGGACGTTGTCATGTTGCAACAAAATTGCAACTGGATAATTGTATCCCTGTATCCCACACCAGTAAAAATGTAGTCTAGGTTCATTCATTAGTATTGCACAGTGAAGCGAAAATCGTGAATTTCGGTTGCTATGGTAACATCATAAATGCAAAATCTTAGTTTTTTCTCACAAAATCTGACAAGACTGCGATCGGAAGTTTCTAAATATATATGGGTTGTTAACCAAAAATTCCATGCAAAAGGTTGAAAATTACATTGAACAAAAAAAAAAGATTTTGGGAGTTAAGTGAAAGGATTGATGTATTCTCTTACCCGGGACCCTTAATGTGATGAAAGATTCTGTTAATCTATCATTCCATATTTTCATATATTTCACTTTGTTTACCTCGTCAAACAGCTCAAAGTTGTTCATTTGGAATAGCACAATTGATTAATATCAGTTGAGTTGATATATAGGGGTAACTATTAATTGTTATTTCACTGTAAAGTTTAGCCGACCCCTTCAAACGAATTAATTCAATGTTAGTGATAATATATTGTGTGTAATTAAAACGTTTAATTTAATGAGCAGAAACAAACCAACGACATGCCGACATAAAGTAAATGCGAGATAAAGGGGGATCGAATATGGATTATCACGAATATGTGTTCAAATTTCACCCCAAATTTATGTTTTAATGTTGTATTTTCCTGAATTGAGCAAGGTATGAGGTTATGTCAAATAAGAAAAAGACAAATAAATTATAGTTTATCTTTCTTTCTCAGAATTATTTCAAACTCTTAATACTGTAACATCAATTTTTTTTATTTATCTATACTACAATTTACTTCACAGATTTCGTTTTAATGCATTGATCATGAATTGTATAACACAGTAAAAATGTATAACAGATAAGCATATTTGAGTAAGACGAAAACTGAGCGCAAATACGCCGCAACCCATCCTTATGAAATCTCAACGATCGCTGCGTTATATACTCCCTGATCAAATATAGATCAGCCAAGATCTGACGTCTGTGCTTTATGATAACCCAATACTTCGCTTGTCTGTCGTCTATCACGTAAGAGTCCACAAAATGCCGGGAATGGCCAGTAATGTAAATATACATTAAGGCTTATAAATGAATCTAATCGGCCTTCTTAAATACGATTTTGGAAGTTAGAGTTAGGCATTTGGGAAAAGAAGCACTCTTAGATCACAGATATGCGATTCTGTACTTACCAGTATTTGTGTAGACAATGGGTAATGCTTTTTGTCCCAGACATCGACATAAGCCAAAACCGTAAATTTATTATTTCACTTTCGTCTATTTCATTTGTTAAGCCAACGGTAATGTTTCTCTGTATATTTGGAGTTGTACAAATGGATTACTCTGGACGGCTTACGAACGCATGATATACGAGGTAGGGTTCAATCGCCAGCGTCCATGCTGTAGAGAACGCCTGATATTTAGCAATTGCATTGTCACATATATTCGTGAACCTTTTTCGTAGACAATACAACGTATAAATATATAGAGAGATGTTATTGATAATTTACCTGATAACCAACTTCAGAAGTCTTTATGGGTATAATATTGTAACGAGTTCAAACAATGTTTGACATTCCATGATCTAAATTCATAGCAAAATGGAATATTTCTAGTTTCTTACTATTGTGACAGATTTGCGAGTTTTTCCTCGTGGTTTTATAGAGATAGACACATGTAAAAACATAATACATAGTGTTTATTTCTATTGTTACGTGCAACAGTGATGTTCTGTATTGTTGTTTAGATCTTAAAACTTTGCTATATACTTGTTTATTGATTGAACTACTGTCATGAGAATACTGCATATACCTCAATGCGTAGACTTATGTAATCCCTGCATATCAGATATATTCACAAGGATCATCAGGGGTAACACCTTGGCCTGATTTAAAGTCAGTTTCAGACAATCTTTGTTTTCAAAGTTTGGGAGATATAGGGTCCGACATTGGCGTCTTATTTTGCTTCTGTAGAGAATTACATCATGAAATGCTTTAGGTATTTTGTATCGATTTAGACCTATTAGAATCTTACATGGGTCTGGGACAGAGCTAGCTCAACCCGAGTAAAAGATTTAAATCTTGTCAACCTGGGACAAGCCGAGAGTTGACGGCCGAATTCTTTCACGAGTGTTGAGATATCCCTGTCCACTTGATGGATCCATGTTTGATTCATTTGATTCACAGAAAGATGAAATTTCAGTCAAAATTGATGGTATATACAATGCACGCCGCGGTTACGTCACATGTATTGATGACGTCACGTAATTATCTGGTGCGCATTAGCTGTGCTAATATTTTTATAATTTCGCGTTTCGAGTATCGCGCAATGTTGTGATACGGTAATATATATAGGAAACCAAGAAGCATTTACACAGAAATCGGGTATATAACAACGATTTTACAATGTCTTTGGCATTTAAATGCAAAGACCATAATAGTAAATTAGTAGTAGTATATTTCGGTTTGAACAGTGAATAAGATTAAATAAATACACAGTAAGAGATATTAATGCAAAGATTAACCGATACATAGATAAAGTTTATGCTGAATAAGATTTTTTTTTATAAAAGACACTGAAGCCAAAGCTATCATATTGCAAAGTGAATCCCGTGTGAAATCACGAAAATAAGATTACCCCTAAATATGTACATATACAGTATATTAGGCGACGTTTGTTAGGGTATAATTACTTATAACAAGCGCTTAGCGTTTATATAAATCCCATGTCATATATCACATCAATTCTTTATCAATTCACTCGGTAGTCATATATTTGTATATGAGATTACTATGACAACGATCGCGATGACTTTTCAGATAACATAAAGTTAACTGCTATCAAGAGATCCGCTGAATGTACTATTTCAAGTAATGCGTTCTGATTGAACTACATGACCCATATAGTATGTCACTGTAACTGAAGGAAACGTCTGTTGTGTAGGGGTTGTATGGGAGTAACGTGCAAAATTGTTTCAGTTATAATTTCTACGGTCATCTTAAACAAAAGGAATGAAATGGGGGAAACACATTCGTTGTTGAGGAATTAAATATTCCGAACAATATAATTGCTAACAATATTAGATACTTTTTTACACAACAACGTATCAATCAAACGTCGATTTAGTAGTGTAGATATATACATAAAAAGTTTTATAAACATAATTTGTGTGTTAAGACCAGCTACAGGCAAACGACACACATTTTTATAGCAGTTACAATACGCCCATTATATATAGAAACAAAAAAATTCTTATCGTAAAATAATTGATGCCCCCGTGATGGGATGACATTACGATAATACGATTATTTTATTAGTGTATATTTCAAGTTCAACATGCTGTCGTTGACATTAATATAACACAGCCGTACCGCAAATTATTTATCTTCACTAATCGAGTGAATAACAGTCTTCAATTTAGTATGTAGGTATTATATTTGCACAAGAGAACACTTAGATGATGTCTTTATTATTCTCTATGTTAACTTCCCTGTACATTCAATTACAAATGGTCAAAGTAAATCGCTCCTTAACATTCCTTTAGGAATTTTGTTTGCCAATATATCACTTCTTATATCTACTTGAATACATGTAACCAAGTTAATAAAAGTGATTATGCATCGGGTTTTATTTTAGACATTACTGTTAGATTGTTTTCTTTCGTGTAAAAATGTACATTTCATTTAATGTGGCATATTCGTGTTGTATTCCCTTGTCCTTTTCGAGCTACTGGCTTTTCATAGTACTATCTCGCTGAAACATGTCGCCTAAGACACTAACCAAACACTCTACTCGATCACATTACCGTGACAACGGTTAACCAGTCGTCCCACTCTCTTTATGCCGGGCGCTTATTTTTATAATAAGCAGAAGCAGAAACTACCATCTTTATAGAATGTGGTGTGTGTCGGCCAGGGGAGATAATTAAAATATAACCCAGAGCCATCCTCATAGGGACTAGCGCTCAAATAAGACTTAAGGTAAAGACGGTGTCGAGAGAGGCGTTAGGAAGAAAAACGTCAGTTTTAAGGATATGAGAAAAGTTAAGATCCGTAGAGGACCTCAACAAATGGCAGAACAATTAAAATAGTCTGATTTTAAGCTTTCTCTTTCATTAATACATCAGCAAGAACACAAAAACAGATAATTTACAGTGAAAAAATGGATAAAACCTATTTTTATAACTAATCCTAATATTACATTTGACGATGATTGAATTCAACTTTTTCATTTTATCACCTTATTAGAGGTACTCCTTCCTTAACTGTAGTTATATATCGGATTCAATGCTTTTGGAATCTTAACTCCGTTTATCTGATTTAGAAAAGAGTGCATGAAATCAATAAACTTTAACCCTAAAGACAGTATTTCACCAAATAAAAGAATAAAGTATTCCATGGAATTATGAATTTTGAAGAATATTGTTTGGTAACTGTTTAAAAGCAGTCGTAAATTATTGACAGTCATTGTGTAAAGTTTGCCGAGGGAATCATCGATCAAAAACTTTATTGAATTTTCGATTCATGTTAAACTTAATGTACCCTTTGCACTCGAGCCTCTTTCATTAAATGAAGTACTAATCCATTTCATCTGAAAAGATTTTTAACGATATTATATCAACCATTTTATTTATTTATTTTTTGGGGGGTTTCGGGGTTTTTTCGGATTTTAAGAATGCCTACCATATGTAAAGAGTTTTTATCAACGTTTTATCAAATAAGCCAAAAAATAATTATTTAAATCCAGAATTGCAAGGTAGCAGTTAAATGCGAAACGAAGATAGATGGAAAACTTCGTTTCGTTTTGCTTCCATAGTGACGTAGTGTACATTTACGTCGATTCCGGATACATGGAACTCTTCTGGATAGCCGGTAATCAAAAACAAAATGTTGATTTGGTCATGTGACCGCGAAAAATTTGGTGCACATTTTTCCATCATGGCGGTGACACTTAAAGGCAGTGAATATCAACGTCCAAGTAAAGGTTATTGTCGGTAATACCTGCTCGATAACGGAACAAATGTTAACTGTTTTACTTTGTGTTTCTTATTTGTTACCGATTTTTGGAGAAAAAAAATACCCTGGTAAGTAATGAAATATTTGTGAGTGAGACGTCAGATACTGTTGATTTCCAACTGCTAGAGGAGAGCTCCATTTGATGACGTAATTTAACTATCATTCCCTTGTCTGAGATCAATTTTCATGCATATTTGAATTGTATTTAATAAAATAGTGATCTGATCTGACATGTAATTTTCCACCCGTGTACAATCATATCATATGCCGCCATTTTGTTTCAAATGTTCCCTGAGTAAAGTCACGGGGTGGTTTAAGTCACATGACTAACCAGACTGAATGTTGTATTCCGTAAACGGCGTATTGTGTATCTAGTTGTTTTTATGTCAATGACGAAGTGAATCTATACATTGTACTCATGATCAGTTTGCTGTTGTTTCCTACAAGTCTATCTAACGAGGGTTCTACTTCATATCCATATTTTATCTTCTTATGGGGTTCCGGTGATCGCGTAGTTAATGTGTATATTACGTCTCAAAACTCGATATCATGGATGCGAGGGTAAAACCCACGTCAGGTAGCTACCATTTTAGGGCTGTGTTTTTTTCTATGGGTACTCTGCCTCCGAAACCTACCATGTCATTTAATCGCCATAGTGTCAGTGTAACTTTAAACAAAATAAGTCAGAAAAGGATGGAAACCAAAACATATCATCTAGTTTTTTTCCGCATTACGTTTGAGCTTTATCATGTAAAACCAAAATGATTATCTTGTAATAACGAGATAAGTTATGTCGTTATAACGAGACAGAAAGAAACCCTACATGACGCGTATCGACTTCCTTGATTGTCGTGATTGTACGAGTAACGATTAAGGAATGTTAGATGCTACACATCTGCAACAAAAATATCAGTAAGCTAATATATACTATAATAGTTTTCATCAACTCTGGCAGTACATGATATCGACCTAAACATTATGACATAAAGCTGTCATATAAAGACTCCCATACAATACAAACCCGCTGCAGTCTGCCACGATCACCCTGTATAATTCCGCACTGCGCGTCTGCTTTCCGGTTGTCTATTTCAAGTGATCAACTTTATAATTAACTTCAGAGTGCATGGCGCTGAGGAAATTGAAGCTGGTGATATGCTTAGTACATTTGCCTTTCTACAAAATGTATTTAGAAGTTATCAACATTGTTTGTGTGTGTTTAAGGTCACAATGATATCACACATGCCTCACATTTCTTTATCGACGCTTATAGTGACGTCAGTTTACATTATTTGAATGATCTGAGGATCTTTTTTTTTCTTCTTCTGTCATAACGTATTATTTGAGCTTCTGCACGAGTCATGCATGTCAGTCATCTTATGTAATGACACGGATGAGTGATCTTTCATCAGCTTATATAAACACTATTGGAATTATCTATATCTTTTAAGATTGCTGTCATTTTTGATGACCTAGTAACTTCTAGATATGTGATTATGCAATATTCTGTCAATGCTTTAACATAATGGCATTATTCTTTTCATTTTTTTCATTTTATATTGTATGATAAGAAAATGAGTAAAAGGTGTGCGAGACGTGTACTTCACATAAATGTAACCAGAGAAGCAATTACAGATCCATAATACAAAATTTTCATTTAACGTTTTTGCCGGCGTCTTATTTCCATCCACGAGATGTGGTTCACGTAAAAGTGCATTTCTCTCGTACATTGTAAGTATAAGATATCTTGATTGATTGTTATAACAAAACTTTTGTGCTTACAGTGTATTTGAGAATATGTACTGTAAGGTGAGGATCAGATGGAGGAAACAACTTTTATAATCATGCATTTATCTTATAACTATATGAACCCTAAGCAGATGATTGATCGATTTATTGTATAATTTATAAGAGTCATATTCGGCATTTGTATATTACATAGATTTCTGCACTTGCGGGTCGGTATTGATTGTGACGTCATGATGTGTGAGCGTAAAGTCATACTTTTCAGAGAAAATGACGTGAGTTTCATTTTCAAAACAATGGCGTCACATTAAGATACATACCCGGAATAAAGGTAACTCAGTAGTATACAAAAAACGAAACCCCACACACCTGCCCGGGATGTGTCACTTTTCTAGTTTATCAAACTAGGATGGGATTCCCTCCGAAACTTTTTGTTGTTGTTTTACCGAAAAACGTGGTAAATCCGCTTCCTGTATAATCTCGTCAACTTCTCTCTCTGTGAGTTCATTTCCTAAATCTTTTATTGAGTATCGTAATTCATTTGCACTAATATAGCCCTTTCCGTCTTTATCAAATACTTTAAACGCTTCTTCGAGTCCTTCCTCGGGATCCTATTCCCCCTCTTTTGTATCATTATTTTACAAAACTCTTCAAACTCGACGGTACCATTACCTGGAAGACGAAATAATGATTTGTTTCAGAAAACAAAAACTTTTCTTGAAAAAAACGATATATATGGTAATACTTTATGTGTAAAATTTATTGTTGGAAATTATTTTTAAAAATAACACATACTCTAGTCAGATTTGTCTATAAAATCACCTAGAGTGACAATTAAAGATATATATAGCCAAGTACTCTACACAGGTTCAGTTGTGTTTAGTCATTGTTACTGTTAAATGGAATCCTATCTGTGAATTTATCACTGTTCTGGGTTTTCTTTTTAATTTTGAATCCAATAAGTTGTAAACCAACATGTTTTCGTGGCAAAAAATGTTCGTGGTGTCCTGTTTAAGGATTTTTTATGATGATTTAATTTCGCGATCTATTCTGTGAATTTTCTCTATCTGTATTTGAACCATTTTCCTCGGCGATATAGTTTTCGCAATTTCATATTGTTCGCAAATTACTCGAAATTTATGTCGCACACAGAATAAGGTGCTTTGCAGTATATCACTGTTGTGAATCTCTCTGAGGTTTTTTGATAATTAAACTTAACGAGAAATCCATTTATCATAATTATCCACCTCGTTACATTTTGTAGGACCTTACCATCATTGTCAAGACGTGCTTGTGGTAATTCTGTATTTGCATATTATATAGTAATCTACCTTAACGGGTAGGTATTGTTTAATACGTCATGTGTTTGCGAGCTAAGCGTCATACTTTACGGAGAAAACGACGTGAATTGCGCTCACAAAATAACTATCGGTACCTACCCGCAAGGGAGCTAACTCTGTTATATGCAAAGTCGGAATACCATATCAAGCCGGTTATTTTAGTGGGTGCCGGTAATTTTCGTGGGTCAAAATGTTCGCGATTAACAAAAATACCTAGAAAATCTAATTTGCGAAATCCCGAAAATACAGTCACTCCAAAAATAACCAACTAAATGGTATTCCATGATGTTCAAGGCATCCCTTTTACGTTTCTATCATATCGACATTTTCTAAACGTAAATACACTTCACCAAGATGATCGAAGATTTTTTTTCTTCAAAAATTACCGCAAAAGTACGCCTTGTCTTATAAAACGAAAAGGTTAGGAAATAATTCGAATTTAATTTTTAAAATCATTTTCAAATTTTCGTATAACTTACTTATTTTATATTCAAAAGAAGAAAACTAATCTTCTAATTGAACATGGAAAATGAGAGGAAATATAATTATGACAAAAATTAAAGTTTAGACCAATTTGATGTTTTTGTAAATCTCAAGTGGCAGCAAGAATACCAAATAGAAGGTATAAGACCCCTTTGTTGATATCACAAAATCTAATTATGATTCAAGTATAGTTACATCTTAATACTTTCTTCTACATTATACAATCTACATCGCGCACGAAATGAAAGTACAGTAAAATATATCGGGGAAGCTAGAGGCCAATAGACAAGAGATTGAAGAACACCTGCAGGAGACGCACTCTGATGTAGAAAGGAACTCACCGCTTAGAGAGTGTTCCAGAATCCCTTCTTCTGAAGAACCATCAATTCCACTCGATAAGAAGAAGCCAACATGGAAGGAGATCACAAAAGTGGTTAGGAAGGCACGGACGGCATCAGCACCAGGACCTATCAGCATACCATACAAGGTATACAAGATATGTCCGAAACTCCTGAAACGGTTGTGGAGACTTTTAAAGGTCATATGGAGGAAAGGCAAGATACCGGATACCTGGTAAAAAGCCGAGGGAATATTTGTTCTGAAAGAGAAGGATTCTAAGAACCTCACAATTCAGGACGATTTCTTTACTCATTGAGGAGGGAAAGAACCTCTTTGCCAGACGGATGACAACGTGCATGACGGCAAATACATTGATTCATCTGTGCAGAAAGGAGGGATCCCAGGAGTCCCGGTGTGTGTTGAACACACGATTGCCATCACCCAGCTCATCAGGGAAACTAAGATCAAGCACGGAGACCTCACTGTCATCTGGCTGGACCTCGCAAATGCCTATGGATCAATACCACACCAGTTGATCCATAATGCGTTGCAGCACTACCACATAACGGACCACGTCAAGGGAATAATTAGAAGCTATCTCCGCAACATCAAGCTCCGATTCACAGTTGAAAATATGACCACAACGTGGCAGACGTTGGAGAAGGGAATCGTCACTGGCTGCACCATTTCGGTGATCCTGCTCGTGATGGGGATAAATCTGATTATCAAGGCAGCTGACAGAGAAGTAGAGGCCCGAAGACGTCGTCGGGGATTCGACTACCAACCAAAAGAGGCTTCATGGAGTTGACTGTTGAATGGGCAAGAATGAAATTCAAACGTAAGAAGTCACGGAGCTAAATCATCAAGAGAAGCAGGGTCACGGAGAAGTTCTCGATGTTTATCCAGGGCGAAGATATTCCCCTAATCGTCAACAACCCCATCAAGTGTCTGGGAAAGTGGTTTGATACTAGCCTAAATGACTCTAACAACACCAGGAGGCAGCAAGGACAAGTGAAAGAAGGACTAAGAGCGATCGACAAGACAGGACTTCTAGGGACATTCAAGGCGTGTCTCTATAAGTACGGACTTCTACCTCGTCTGACGTGGCCGCTCACATTGTATGAGGTTACCACAACGACGGTAGAGGCACCGGAAAGAACCACCAGCAAGTCCCTGCGAAAATGGCTAGGAGTACCCTCAAGCTTCACGAATGTTGGTCGGTACAGCTCAACAGCCAAATTACAGGTCTCAATTCCATCACTGGTTGAGGAGTTCAAGGTGGCTAAGGCAAGACAGGTTGTGGTATAACGATGCCTTGATATGGAAATTTAATTTAAAGATTTTAGTTAAAGTAAGCTATATATAATTTGATAATATGATTGACCAGTGTGAATATTCTTCAATACAACATATTAAGGTTATTAAATATTACATGTTTATGTCACAACTGACCAGACACGAACATGTACTCGGACATGTAAAACTGACAAATCTGTCATGTTATGGCTTGGGGACATATACACGACGTATCATATGTATTTCTGAAATATGTGCCTGAAGAAGATTCACACTGGTCAATCATATTATCAAATTATATATAGTTTATTTAACTTAAATCTTTAAATTAAATTTCAATATCAAGACATCGTTATACCACATTAATTGTGATACCTTGATATGAAAATTTAATTTTACTTTTGTAGCATTATGATTTCAAATTTTAACTAATTTGAAACCGTATATCAGTAAAGGGCGAATGTGGTAATTTTTTACATGTCCGAGTACATGTTCGTGTCTGGTCAGTTGTGACATATACATGTAATATGTAATAACCTTCATATGTTGTATTGACAAGTATGTTCTGTGTCGTATCTATTCTGAGAAACATTTACACGTAGGCACATATTCACATGGGGTATAAAAAGGCCTGACAGAGATAGACAGATAGAGTCATAGGGAGTCTTAGAGAGTCTCAGGTCCCTTGGGAGTACCGTTCCACTTGGGATTCAAGATGCCAGGCACGGCATGATTCTGAACTGTATATTGTAAAATGTACCACACAAAATAAAACGTCGACAAAACATTGAAGTCATTCGTCTTTCATCAACACAATAACTACGTGAACCTCACAGACGATGAACCAACAACCCACATCAAGCCATTATAATCGAACTTTTAAGATATTATAAGTTGATGACTGTGAGGGACTCAAAAGACGATAAGATCAGACTCGCGAGCATAGAGACGAGAACGGGGAGGAAATGATC
>NW_027188433.1:0-22442 GCF_041381155.1 Argopecten irradians | reverse complement strand
CAATGCTTGATGATTATATTCTACCCCACAGAGACAAATACTGAGATAAAGTAGGTCAGCTTTAACGCTAACGGAGGTCGTATAATTAGACACACACACAACTGTAAGCGTACTTAACGTCTCCTGTGATGCATTGAAAACATTTAGGTATATACAAAGTAATATGTAAAACTGAAGCAATTGACCTAAACTATCAATATTATTGGTAGCAATTGTAATGTTGAGGGTCTTGTAGGTCTTTCTTGTCTGTAGTATCGGTGGGGTGTAGTGTAGAACGAATATACGTACCGAGCCTACTATACCTTTCGGCCGGGTACGAATTGGTCCCTATGTGTCGTAGTTGAGCATTGCATCCGAAAAATCACTCGGGCACAGTTTTCTATACTTTTTTGTAGGTTTCCAATTATTTATTCCAATTATTATTATTTTACGCGTGTACATGCATTTACATATTATTTTTGTCTAAAACAAACATAACTACCATTCTTGATATATACCGTACCGCTCACAAGACGTTAATTCACAACTTGTGGACTTGCCGTATAAATTTCCTTCAGAAAGACCTTCATATGTATTGTATAAAAAATAATGATCGATGAGATTTTGATATTTTATATAGTTCAGGTTTATTTCCTAGTAGGTAAGCGATATAAAAAAGTACGATAACATGCAAAGAAATGTTTTATAATGGTTTGTATAATCATTACTTTGCTCCATGAGCAGGAATAGGCACCAATTGTAGCTCTAAAGACGACACCATTTTCTGTCTAAAGTCTTTTGAGCTACAATATTACAGCTAGGGTGTAGTGTAGAACTCAGAACGCAGAATTGTTGGTTCGATACGTTTAATGAGTAATTTAGGAGTCGACTGTATACAAGGGTTACTGGTGAGTTATGTAGCAATACACAGGGATCACAAACGTCAACATTTAGGTATGATACCCAATACCTGATACATTTGATACCAAGGTAGCCACTGTATAACATACGGCAACATGGTTATTCATTAGGACTTATCCGTTTTATAATTTGCTTGACCTACACAATGTAACATACTTGAAAGCCGCACATGTAAATGTAGATAATTATATATTAGTCCAAATTTATAACTCTAAAATTCTTATCATTATTATATTATGTATACAACACAATGTAGCAAGGAATATGAAAAGATAATAATAATAAAAAAAATATGTAAAATTACTTTTATAATTAACACAAGGCATTTTATATAACATAGTTTTTTTCTCAAATAAATACATATTTTAAAGGGACAATTCAATGAGGCTTTTTTTCTGTTACATAACCACAAAGCAAAATGTGACATAAATGCATTGTTCTACATTCCTTATGAAACATATAACAAGAAATATTGACACATTTCACGACATTGATATTTATTTTATTGATACCGTTCAAAATCGTTGATCAATATGATCAATACGATTAAACAGGTACAACTTGTACCGTGTACCCATACCCGAGTCAAGCACGTTAAACAAGTGCAATACATATCAACTGAGGAGTTGATGAAACTGTATTAAGACAAGAACGCGATTCTAATAAGGTAAACACATTAGTGTAAGATCAATTTGAGTAGTTCAAGACAAACAGTTCTTTACTGCACTTGCAAGGGCCAGGGTTCGACACACAAGACATATGACCACTATGTGTAATGGCAGACAAAAGTGAGTTTGAACATTTCACGTACATTTCACTACAGTGGGCTTTTCTGGCATATCAGAGAGAAGCCAACTTATCTAATTTCTATTAGAACTGGGTTATTTCCGAAATATTAGACTGATATGTCCCCTTAACAATTAATGGAATTTCATTGGTTCTTACTTCATGTAATTTTGATAAGGGACCATATCTATTAGCATACGTATATCTTACTGCATCTTTTCAATATCATAAAAAAGAAAAATGTGGACAATAATTCACTTGTTTCCTTTCAATTAGGATTGCATGGTAATGAAAGGGTCTGAACATGTGTGTGGTCGACTGTGGTAACAAATGCTCTAAGATTGAGATTACCAACACACCAATTCTTACCAACTTAATACAATGATTTGAGAAAACCGCTTTATTCAAATAGTTGGTGGTGTCCTTAATTATTGTTTGATTTACAGGCACTATTGTAAAGAACCTTTGTAACAACGAAATGGCGCTATGAAATAGAAATGTTTATATAATTAAGTACAAATAGAAACTATTTAAAATACAGGTTGACGACATCCATATTTGCACTGGTGATAAGTTTATTGCTGTGTTGTGTGACCGATGTCCGCACGTTTAAGGTGGTGGACCTGACCCACGAACTGAGTGACACGACCATCTACTGGCCGGGTAACCCTCAATACAACTTCAGTATACTGGCTCGAGGACAAGGCAGCAGTTTCTGGTAAGACACATATCTAAATAATTACAACATGCTATTGTGTTACAAAGGAGAGGTTGGTCGGATTCAAAATGGCAAGCAAAACATTTTACTGCATCACACAAGTTGTGAATTCGTTCCAGTGTTTTTTGTTACTGCTGCACTTAATTCGATACAATTGCACAGTTTTTCTAGTCTACGGACTTATTAATACTATATCATTAAAACACAATGAAAACGAGATTCAGAACTAGAAAAAACATTGGACTTATCTTCATAAAAGATGATAGATAATATTCTGCTGCTCAGATGTCAGAAAAAAGGATAATTTACAGTTGTCGTATAACAAATATGAGCGGTCTTTATTGTTTTTACACATATATTTTTGACCATTGATAAAATCATTCGTTAGGTATTCGGTGGATTGTCGTCTTAGCAACAGGGGCATTTGATTGGTTGGTTAGTTGATTGACCTTAGGTCATTTAAAGATGATCTCCTCTGTATGTGATGTGTTGTGTGAATGTCTGTATATCTTTGGAGGCTGCGGTATATTCGTGCTATGTTTCTTTGCAATATTGTATCATATTGTAATTTCATGCATCGATTCAATACACAACCATATATTTTCATTCTTTAACGTTTTAGGTACGAATCTAACTACGTGGCACAGGCCGAACATGGCGGTACACACGTAGACGCGCCTGCGCACTTCTACGAAGGCGCATGGCGGACACATCAGATTCCAATGGAAAGGTTAACAGGCCCAGCAGTTATCATTGACGTAAAGGAAAAAGCTCGAAGTAATCCAGACTATCGAGTACAAGTTAGTGATGTTGAAGATTGGGAATCGGTCAATGGGCGGATACCGGATAATGCTGTTGTCGTTATGAACTCTGGATGGGGATATAAGTATCCAAATAAGACGGCTGTGTTTGGGACATCAACACCGGAAGTACCGAGCACCTTTCATTTTCCCGCCTGGCATCATGACACAGTCATGTGGCTCATCAACAAGCGCTTTGTGTATATGATTGGTGTAGATACACCGTCTACAGATTACGGGCAATCAACTGAATTCCCTACTCATGTTGTTCTTGCTAAATATAATGTGATTGGTTTAGAAAATGTCGCCAATCTTGATCGACTTCCGGTATCTGGGTCCCGTCTGTTTGCAGCTGTTATCAAGACTAAGGACGGAAGCGGTGGACCTGCAAGACTATTTGCGACTATTTCAACTGAGGAAAGAGAGTGCACGGCTACTGGATGTCGCCAAGGTTCGAACCTGTCAGTACTAACTTTAGGTATCACGATTATTGTATTATACCGAAATTTCTGATAAAAACTTAAATTAATACGTATATCCACAAAACTATCTCTAGAAATCCCTGTTTGGCACAATATTTTCATAGAGATGAGTGTTTTTAGGAATGAAGAGCCAGAGTCGGCCATTGTCTTACCATGGAAACCAAGAATTTTGGAAGTGTCTTGATGTTATTCAGTATAATCTATAACCGCTATATCGCAATGTTAACTTAACTCTGACAATATCTAAATTTAAAACCAATCATTGACCTCTATTTTGTTTCCATGGCAAACATTGGAAAGTTTTCACTTAGTTCTGACATTACCTAACGGACCTCTTTCACGAACAATAGAAATTTCCCCAAGAACCGATTTTATCTAAACTAGATGTTATATGTACCAACGTTAATGTCAACCCTTGATATGCGTTTAAAACATTCCAAAGATTCAAGGGCCTTTACCATGGCCAAATCAAAGTTGCCAAATACAGGTGTATGCAGTGTTCCATTTTAAAAAAACGTTATTATGCTTTATGTCATTAAAGTGAATAGTCGGGCAAAGAATACCAGTCTAAATGCGTTCATTGGCCTTCCAAAAGTTCTCATATATTAATACGACGGTCAAGTTCTGCTTACGTTTCCCAGTTCTGACCATTAAAAGAAAGGAAAGTTGAAAGCATTGAAAGCGAGGCTGCGTGGAAATGTAACCACGGACATAGTCAGCCGGGAGGACGTTTTAGGATTCCTATACTTTAAATTAATTTCTTCGTATGCAGATAGATTCTGACGAGAGATTTTATTTTTCTATTTCATAAGAAATTATACTGGATACATTCACACCATTTTTACCGACTTTAGCCATCCTTGCACGACCGTTCACTTTAAACTAATCACATCAAAATGGCATGAATGTAGATATAATACTGAATATGGGTCAGTGATGTTATAGATCGTAAGTCAATTTTTACTTGTTTTATGTCGTCTCTCGATTATTTTTGGCGTTGACCAATTGTGACATGGCACTGATAAAAGAGGTTCGGTCAATGATCACAGTTCATTTCAATCACAATACGCATTTACTTGATATCACGTGTGATATAATGCTTAAATATTGGTTTGAATAACACACGAGTTTGTTACAGGAATATAATTTTATCTCATTTACATCATATACATGTATTTCTATCTTTTACCTTAACGTAGTCTTAACAGCTTCCGGTTGGACCAATGTCTAAACATGCTGGATGATACCAACATTGTTATTTTCTAAATCCTGTCCATTGGAAACTGGTAAGGGTATTCCAGCCGCTTCCATGTACAAATGTGTTCTTGTTCGCTTTGCTTCAATACGCATTGAAGGTAAACAATGACAAAATATAATGACGAATTGCACTCTACTCTCTTTAAATTTATACATTAACAATGACGGCAGAAATATTCCATAAATCACAATGTCACCAATGCCCCTCGCCCGTACACAGATAAGGAGAATAAATTCTCCTGAGTTTACATCTAATGTCTCAAGTACAATCGCCGCAACAAAAACTAACATTTCGAACAGCGACATGAAGGTTGCAATGATAAGTACATTTGTCAGGGCGACTTTTCTACCCCTAGACAGATGACTGAGCGGTATAACGGCGCACTGTCTCAATTTTCTCCACACTAGGACACTGAATAGGAATACCAATGTTAGATATGTAGTTGACATCGCCAAAAGAAACACTTTCAGTTTCAGCTGGTAAAACATTTCAACACAATTGGTAGTATTGCTTCTCCACGAATCTATAACAACTCCAGCTATTGTTAAGGTTGTACACGGCCATGTAAACACAGATAGCACAGTGATAACACGTAGTCGCCAGGTTGAACATCTTGTATACCAAAACGGATAGAAGATGAATAAAAATTGGTCGAGCAGTAGCAGAATAATTGTTAATTCTGTCATACTGACTATAAAGGTCCAGTGGAATATTTTAAGCGTACATCCTACAGACGGTAGTGTAAATGCTATATGGATTGGTCCCGAAAAGCAACATTTGACAATCATATTGATGATAATGTATTTCATTTTTCTGGGAACATTTCTGCATTTCATCCATGCTATAAGAAACACAGTACAGAATAACGAAACGAGCATACTAACTATCACCAATGCAGTCCATAAATTCTGTTGTAAAGTTTTAACAATTTCCATCTTCTTCAAATTGGTCAATCTACACGTATAAAGATACTAATTTAAGAATAAGTGACTCGTAATATTCAGCGTTGATGAATCACTGCTTTTGAAAATCCTCTGACGATATATCGGGAACGAATAACGGTCCAACGTGGGATTTTTTTTATGATATACACAATTTGATATCTAGCACTCCAGCGTGAACAATTCAATATCATCATCTAATCTGTGAAATTTAATGGTAAGCGTCACTGACTAATCTGAGGTAGGAAATGTGATAGGGAGGGGCTACCTGGTATATCATGTTACTATGTATCACGATAGATACACAGTAAATACGATATATGTAATATACGATGTAAAATCGTATGTACAATGAAAACAGCAACTGCAAATAGATGTCTAGTGTACGGCGGCCCATAGGTTGAAAGTGAAAATATTTGGAATTTAGTTGTCATACACGATTTGCCGTATTTTTAAAAAATACTATTTTCCTAGTTTTCGTCTCGTATTGTGTACTTCATTTTAACTGGGCCTCCATACCAAAACAGTCACTTGTAATATCGCATACATGTATAAAGCTTCGTTTATCGTACAAATTAGGCTTGGAAATAAACAAAACCGGGTATATCGTTATTATATCTTCCCCAGGCGTTTATTCGGTATATTTTTGTTGAATTATTTAGGTTTAATATATATAGCATACAGTGTACAATATAACAAATATTTCGGTTCTGGAATGCAACGTTTAAGCGGTTTAGTCATGAATTTTATCACCAAGTATTTTTATTTATCATATTTAGACATTTATTTATCAAGTCAAATTTAGGACGTGTACCATTTTGGGTACTCAAACCTGCTGATACACAGGGCTGGACTAGACATGCTTCAAAGTTCACTATTTATTAATATATGCGCTGCTTACAATTAAACAAACATGAAGTTAAAACTAAAGACATATATTTGTGGAATGTTAAAAGAAAAATTTGAATTCAAGCAGACGTCAGAAACAAACAAATATCTTCAAAAAATGTACCAATTTGTGTAGCGTTACGTTACTGTTAATTTCAAACTAAATGGATGCCTGATTGACTGTTTTTTTCACGGAAGGATTATCAAAGATTTTGTCAGCAACTAGCAAAACATATGGTAATTAATATAACTTTAGTAGAATATACATACGTGTAAAATGAATTTAGACTCGACAGAAGGAAATGGCGTGAAAGTTACAGATTATAGTTCAAAATCAACAGTATCTGACTTCTCACTCACAAATATTTAAGTCGTTTCTTACAATGAAGATAAACATAAAATCAAAAAATGTATACAATGTTGTTTTTGGCCGTTTGTATTCCGTTTTCTGACAAATGATAGTGACAATGAATTTTACTCGGAGATGCGAATTGTCTGCTTGTAGTTACTATTAATGCCCTAATTTCAGAATCACAGTTCTTGAAATATCAACTAGTTCTACCTCTACATTTCGATGTATGAAATAAAATTGATTTCCATCTGATTGACATAAGCATTGTAATATGTTGGTACCGTCACAAATCTCATAATGTAAAGCTACATGTCTCTTCTTAACATTAATTAACATAACATTACTCTTTGTTAGAATTTGTCTACTACGTGATAAATGTGTACTGATTTGATAGTCATTACATTGTATGTCTAATGAGATGCTAAATAAAGGCTGCAAAGTCTGGTGTGGATTTATATTTATACAATGGTCGACTGCGATTGACCGCGATCCAGAACCGTTGCACCTGCCCTTCCGATTGTTTAGTTTGGCACTGAAGACCCTCCATCCAATCAATAATCGGATATACATGTATCCTGCTAAGCGTACCACCAATGTTTGGAGCATGATATGGATGTAATACGAGTCGGGAAAATATACCGCCATTTGACACTAACAGAGCGCACTACTAATTTAGGTACAATCTAACGTAGTCACTGGTTATTGAGTCGATCCATAATTGGTACAACTGAGGTAACGTAATTTATAAAACAAAGAATACTATAAATATAATAATGCTATTTATTCATGCCCAACACTTGTTTCTGATAATATAAAACATATATACTAAAATTGATACCTATAGATAACAATGATAACAAAACAACGTTCATGATGAAGTTGAAAGCAAATTTTAAATCAAAACATAATACCTTAATCAATGCTTAGTCTAATACATGTGTTATGTGAAATATGTAGGTAGAACAATAAATGATTTTTGGCAAATGTCTAGATGAAATGTGCATCAATCATATCACACAATCTATCTATATACCACATATACTAGTATTTTACATTTGTGATTGATGTTGTTTAATACAATAACTTAACCAAACCACAATTAAACAAATTAACTGACAAACAATGGGTATTGTGCAATACCTATAGTCAAGCGATTTTAACGATAAGAAAACAAAATGTTAAAAAACAAATGATAATTCGATGACAGCAGATATTTTCTTCAATAGAGATACAATATTATCTTGTCGAAAAAACCTTGGTGTTCTGGTATCATTCATCGCGTGGTTGATTTCAGTTAAGAAGCATAGTCCGTTCTGCGAAGAAGAGTTGTAATTAAAAACCAAATCACACAAAATGATAACGCAGTAGAAATAACTCTCCGCAGATGCTTATTCGTAGTAATACTCGATCTCAGCGTCACAAAACACGGTATTACACAATACCATACAAGCGAATATAAACGTCACACAAATGGGAACCATACTACAAGAAATTGCCGTCAAGAACCAAGCTGCAACAAAACCAAAAGCATTGAATTAGATAACGGAAACTTAGGCGATGAAAACATGTAACAGAAGAAACTTTAGTTGACTGATTGATTAATTTGTTTCAGTAATATTATAATAGTTTATTGCTTAATCAATAGTCATTGTAACAATACGCATAATTACATCTAAAACAGTAAATTTTTGATACGATGTTTACATTTCCAAAAACTTTTATGAAATGTTTACTTACTCGGAGGAACATATGTCACGACATCTTTTACATCAATCATGAAGATTTCGAGGAACTGGGTGGAGATACCGTGGTCGTCAGAGCAACAGAAATACACCTTGTAGTAGTCACTGATGTCTTTGTAACTGAATACTGGGTTCTCCACCGTGTATAAACGATAGGCTGTAACCAAAACACAGAACTATGTTAGATTACATCAGACATTAAAACTGTTTAAAATTATTGCGTTTTGATGAAATTGGACTGAGTCTATCATCGGTGACCGGTAACCCAATCGATAGAGCCAGTGTTGGGATTTCTTGAATTCGAGACTGTTACATTTTCTCATCACCTGTTACACGATATGTTAACCTTGTAAACGATTTACATCACTACCCACAGTTATAACATTTATGACTTCATGATGATTCCGTTAATGTGAAAATATGAAGATTATTGTTTCAATCCATTTTAATTTTATATTTGTTTGCATGAACAGTAATATCCATGTAAATAAAGAAAATGTTTACAATATAAACATCTGTGGAATGTCCGTTTTTTTATACAAAAGAAAAACTATCCATGCAGTGTACCAAATCAGGGGAATGCAAAATTAATTTGAACTCACTATCAGTTTCGTGTTGTTTTATGTATGGATTTGAGTGCATAGGGATAGAAATATGAGTAGTGCGACCGAAAATAGCTGAACACACTAACAGGTAATTAGATAGAAGAATACCCGGAGAGGTACCGGGTAGACGACAAACATGGATATGGGCGGGCAAGAACTTCAACACAGTTTATGATTGAGTCCAGAGATAGTATTCGCATAGGCCGAACTACCAATAATTGAAGCACAGAAAGCTGACTGTGGTAAATGATTGCCCTTGTATTATTTTTATCGCTATTCCATTTTGTATTTGGTCCGTTTTGGATAGTTAAACTTTACCTGATGGGTACCGGTCAGAGCAAATCATAGGCGTTGCGGTCCACTCGAGCGTTACTGAGCTGTTTTACGTGTACGTTTATTTTAAATTTAATCACATTAATCAAGTGATTAACAAGTAGATAAATCGCATTTATACGTTATAAGTTGGATTAAGCCAATATATTCCATGTAAGTAATAGTTTATTGTAGAACCTGTTTATTATAGAGGTAAATTGATCGAATATATCAGCTTAATGTTCGATTACTATTAGGTACTATGTTAATAGGAGGCCCAAAGATAGGCAATACATGGTTCGGTGTATAGTTGTATCGTATTTGGACCCGCACGATGGAGAGTATATATCTTTTGCTTATATTTAGTTTTAGTATATGAGGAATTAAGAATATTTCGAGGAATGTGTTATTAAGATAATTCTATTATAAATTTTAGAATAATATCATGAATTAACTATCATTCAGTTTGTTAGAATAATAAATGTATGGAAGCGTATGTGAGCAATAATTGATAGGTTTGACATACCTGCGGAGACATTATATTAATATGGAATTAGGCGGATTTCAACATATTTTGTCCTGTTTTTCTGTATTTACCAGCTTCTTATCCATGGAATGGGATGACAGACCAGCCAACACATCAGATGTGACTATGACAGAGTCATATATTTGTGGCTACAGTGGCGTAAAACAGGTCCCATGGCACTCAGCGGTGCAGTAACCCCGAGTGAGACGACTTACGTATGAGTCCACGGTCTACGACTGATGACCGATTGTGATACTTTATTGTTCCACCAGTGGCCAATGGTGGGCTTGTGACTTTTACATGACACTAAGGTGTCTACCATTGTTTGCGGTTTACGCTAGATGTACACTTGTAACTCATAGCTGGAATTAGACGGACATATCATCATCGACCAGAGGATGTTTGTTGTGCATAAGAAGAGAACAAGACAATATCAGTGACTTTCTAGTGGTGTGTGGTGAATGAGAGAGAGAGAGTGGTGAATGTATATGTATATTGATTCTATTATATAGTTTTATGTATATATAGTGTAAATAAACTTGTATATATTGTATAGAATGCATCATTGTGTGTTTTTTTTCCGAGTAAGTGCTGCGTCGCTCGTTCCACAGTTACAAATTTGGTGGCAGCGGTGGGATGACTGGTGCTAGTCTGCTCGGAAAATGATTTCATGATATGCATTCTATCGGGTAAATGCTGGAAAGGTTTTCCTCGGGCAATTTAGTGTTAAGGGGTTCCTTTTTTCTCTACAGCAGTCTGATAAGCTTGTGAGTGAGTCAAGTATATCCAGGTAAGTGAGTTTATAAGGAACACGTTTTCTATCTGGACGGGATACATGCCTTTTGCACGGATTGGGGTAAGTAACTAAGTAACTAGTTTTATCTCTATTGATTGTACGTTGATTGTGTTTGGTGTATGCTCTTTGTATTTTGTGTTTCAATTATGGCGACGGTTCAGGATCTCATTTCTTTAGGTAAAGAAATTGGTTACAGGTCCAGGAGTTACGCCAGTTTGTGGCTGAAGAGCAAGCTAAAGGCCAGAGATGAAAGGGAAGAAGCCAGAAAGGTCAGATTACGAGAACTTGACGAGAAAGAGAAGGAACGTCAATTTCAGAAGGAAATGTTAGCAGAACATGCCAGAGAGGAGAAAGAGAAAGAGGAGAGAGCCATTGAAGAACATAGGAGACAGATGGAATTGCAGTCGGCACAATCGAGACCAGTGCGAGATGGAACAGGAGTACGGGTCCTAAGCTTCCTGCTTTCGAAGATGGTAAAGACAACATGGATTCTTATTTGTGCAGCGATTCGAGAGGTATGCAACCGCTCAGAACTGGGATCAGCATAGTTGGGGGAGCTAACCTTAGCGCTCTGCTCAAAAGGTAAGGCGCTTGATGTCTTTTTCTCGCCTTCCTGTCGACCAGGCTCTTGATTACCAGGAACTAAAAGAAGGCTTTGCTCAAGCGGTTTGAGAAGACGGAAGACGGTTTTTAGGAAGGCATTTCGTTCTTCAAGACCAGAAGGCGGTGAGACTTTTACACAGTTTTTCCCTGAGGTTAGACAACTATTTCGAGAACGATGGGTTGAGATGACCAGGACTGAGAAAACCTATGAGCGACTGAAGGACCTAGTGATCAGGGATCAGTTTATTTATTGTTGTGGAAGGGAATTAGCGCTGTTCTTGAAGGAAAGATTCCTTCATCCTTGCAAGAGATGGCCAGACTTGCTGACCAATTTGCTGATGCTAGAGGTAGCAGGAATAATTTGATGACGTCGAGAACAAACAAGCATGGGGATGTGAAGCCACAGCAGAACAGCAGTGCTCATATTACTGACAACTTGCGTGGGAAAGCAACTGTACCACAGAAGGAGAGGAAATGCTATTCTTGCGGGAAACCTGGTACATTTGTCATTTGAGTGTCGCAACAAGAAGTCGTCCCAGCGTTGCTGCTGTTTTTAGGCGAGTCAGCGAAAGGACAAGAAATTGGTTTACTAGACACAAAAGATGTGAGGGTAGAGGAAGTCAAGCACAAACGAAGAAGTCCGACAGCTGCTAGATGTCCTCCGACACTGAGTGAGTCATGCAACATAAGGATGGCTGGGGCTAAGGGCATGCCAATCGCAAGTGGATATGTCGGTGATCATTTCGTCACAGTATTGAGAGATAGCGGCTGTAGCGGTGTTGTCGTGAGGAAGGATCTTGTAGACTCCTCTAGGATATCTGACCGGCGACAGGTTTTGCTCGTTAGCAGATGGATCAAGGATCCAGGTGCCGGTAGCAGAATTGGATATTGAACACGCCGTATTTTTAAGGGAACAGCTGATGCATGGGTATTAGAGACTCCTCTATATGACTTGATAATTGGGAACGTGGACGGTGCTAGACCCCCTAATCACCAGATGATGAGTGGCAAAGAGATGATGTGCACAGTTCAGGCAGTAGAGACAAGGGCACAGAAGAAGATTAAGGAGAGTGGGTACCGGCCGTTACATGTAAGGGATGCAACTGACATAGGAACCATGGAAGATATTAGGAAGGAACAGCAAGTTATCCTACTCTGTTGAAGTTCAGGGACATGGCGAATAATGATGACCAGCAAGACCGACAGGACGGAGGAGTTTCAGTGAGTAATTTATCACAATGGTCTTCTATACAGGAAAATTTCGGAGTCCAAAGGTAGCAAATGGAAAGGAGTTTCGTCAGCTGGTAGTTCCGGGTAAATTTTCGTCAGGCAGTCTTGGACCTTGCACATATCATCAATTATGGCTGGACACTTGGGAGTCAAACGGACATCAACTCGTGTTCTATCGGAATTCTTTTGGCCTGGTGTCCAAGCGGATGTTGGAAGGTACTGTAGATCATGTGACATATGCCAGCGAACTATTTCCAAGGGGAGAGTTCCTGTTTGCACCTCTAGGAACATGCCGCTTATAGATACGCCATTTAAGAGGGTTGCAGTAGACCTTATCGGACCTATTCAACCGGCGACAGACAGAGGGAACAGATACATTCTGACGGTGGTAGACTACGCGACTCGCTATCCGGAGGCAGTGGCTCTACGAGGAATAGAGACAGAACGTGTGGCGGAAGCGTTAGTCGATATATTTAGCAGAGTTGGAGTTCCAGCGGAAATGCTCTCGGATCAAGGGGCACAGTTTCACTTCTGATGTCATGCGTGAAGTTGCCCGACTGCTATCAAAGAAGCAATTAACGACGTCCCCCGTATCATCCTATGTGTAACGGATTGGTTGAGAGATTCAACGGGACACTTAAGCAAATGCTTCGGAGAATGAGCGCGGAACGACCAAAGGACTGGGACAAGTTCATCAATGCGTTACTTTTTGCATACCGTGAAGTTCCTCAAGAGAGCCTCGGATTTTCTCCATTCGAGCTACTATACGGCAGATCAGTTCGCGGCCCCATGATGATATTGAAGGAGTTGTGGACCAAGGACATGCCGGATGACGATGTGAAGTCTACATACCAGTATGTGGTGGACTTAAGGGAGATAGATTGGAGGAAACTTGTTCAGTTGGCAAAGGAACATCTAGAGAAGGCAAAAGGTAAGCAGAAGAAGTACTTCAACCGCAAAGCGAGGATAAGAGAATTGAAAGCGGGAGACAAGGTGTTGGTACTCTTGCCGACGACCAAGGCGAACAAACTTCTTATGCAGTGGCGTGGACCATTTGAAGTAATTGAAAGGGTTGGACCTTCGGACTACAGAATAAATCGTGATGGTAAGATCAAGACACTTCATGTGAATCTCCTGAAGAAATATATTGAACCACAAAGCAAGAGTAAAGATGCAGATTCTAGCGGAATACTTGGGTGTATAGCTACGGCAGTGTTGCACGAGGATGAGACGACTGTAATGGTGACACAGAGCTGGAGACACTTCCATCCAAGGCAGGTAAAGAGGGTGTGGATGATGTCGTCATAGCGGAGGAGCTGACATCATCACAGTTGGAGGAAGTCCCACGAGTTACTTCATTCGTATTCAGATGTGCTTACGGATATGCCTGGACACACAAATCTAGCCCAACACGACATACACACGACAACAACAGAGCCGGTTCGTGTTAAACAGTATCCATTGCCATATAGTACCAAGGAAGTGATTATGGATGAAGTCAAGAAGATGATTGACATGGACATCATAGAGCCATCAGAATCGCCATATATGCAGCACCCGTCGTTATGGTGAAGAAGAAAGACGGAACCAACAGATTCTGCATTGATTTCAGGAGGCTGAACCGCGTGACAGTCTTTGACGCTGAGCCGATGCCCGATACGAACAACATATTCGGTCGTTTGGCAGGAGCACGTTTCTTTTCAAAGTTGGACTTGTCTAAAGGGTACTGGCAGGTGCCAATGGCAGAAAGTGGCGAAGTCGAAGACAGCGTTCATCACACCGCAGGGACTTTACCAATTTCGGGTAATGCCGTTTGGATTAGTAAACGCGCCTGCGACGTTTAGTCGACTAATGAGAAAACTATTAGCCGGAATGGATTGTCTGGATAATTTCATCGATGACATTCTTATTTTTCACGGACACTTGGAACAACATTTGGAAGTTTTGAGGGAATTGTTTGGGCGATTGAGGAAAGCGAGACTAACAGCACGCCCAACGAAGTGTTCGATTGGTTTCAAATCATTACCGTGCCTGGGATATGTGGTAGGAGACCAGCGACTTCGACCGGACCAGGAGAAGATCAAGGCTATCGAGGAAGCGCCGAGACCGGAAACAAAGAAACAAGTTCGTTCGTTTCTAGGACTGGCAAGTTTCTATCGGAGATTCATTCCAAATTTCTCAGCCATAGCCATACCACTGAGTGATTTAACCAGGAAAGGCCTTGCGAACAAGGTGGAATGGAACGCGAATCATGAGAAGGCGTTTTTGTCACTGAAGAAGATGTTAACCAGTAGCCCAGTACTGAAGCTACCGGATTTGTCTCAGGAGTTCATTCTTAGAACTGACGCATCCGATACGGGTATCGGAGCTGTGTTACTTCAGGAGGAGAACGACAAGGCGATGCCAATAGCATACGCTAGCAGAAAACTACTTCCGCGTGAGAAGAACTTTGCCATTATTGAACGTGAGTGCCTTGCAAATCGTTTGGGGTATAGAGAAGTTTGAGCCCTATCTGTACGGACGCGAGTTTGTATTGGAAACGGATCATCAACCGCTGACGTATCTGAACCGGACGAGGACAGCTAATGGAAGGCTGATGAGATGGGCTTTGTTGTTGCAGCCTTACAGGTTTCGCTTGCGGGCTATCAAGGGTTGTGACAAACGTTGGAGCGGATTATCTCAGCCGGGTGTAGTGACCTATATGGGATATAGAGTGGGACGTTGCTGTCGTCAGTTTGGAAAGATCGCCAGTCTTCCAGGACTCCAGTTGGAATTTTTTGAAATGTTGTGTACTTTCCTTTTGTAATTTTGTGTATTGCGAGGTGAATATTTCGTGAAATTGGAACAATTTCATCTGAAAACGGGGGGATGTGTGTCACGCTCGCATAATGAAATAAATACTTTAATACCTGTTTCGTGTTGTTTTTTGTAATGGATTGAGTGCATAGGGTTAGTAATTTGTGTAGTGCGACCTATAATGCGGAACTCACTATCAGGTAAGTAGGAGAGAAGATACCTGAGAGGTACCGGGTAGAGACATACATGGATATGGCGGCAAGACGTACACAGTTATGATTGTGTCCAGAGATAGTATTGCATAGGCCGACCAATATTTGGAGCACAGAAAGCTGACTGTGGTAAGTGTTTGCCCTTGTATTATTATTACGCGATTCCATTTTGTATTGTGTCCGTTTGGATTGTATACTTTACCTGATGGGGACCGGTCAAGCATTCATAGGCGTTGCGGTCCACTCGTGCGTGACTGAGCTTGTTTACGTGTAAACGTTCCATTTATATGTAATCTCATAAATAAGTGTTTAAATAGTACATAAATGCATTGATACGGTATATGTTGTGGATTTGAAGCTTTATAGTACAGGAGGTGTAATAGTTTTGGGTTGTAAACCTGTGATTTTTGAGTATTGGGGGTTCGGGTATAAAGAATGAGTTGGGGAGGGGTAGGTTGTGTTTGGTGTGAGTGGGAAAATATTTAGTAAAAGGTTAGGGGTATTTTGGTGAGTATTGGTAAAATAACTTGGGGTTTGGTTATTAGTTTGGTATATTGGTTGTTTAGTATTGAGGATTTATGAATAGAGTTAGAGGAAGTGTGGTTTTGGTCAGTGTTTTATGATTTTATTATAAATTTTCAGTAATTAATATACTTTAAGTTTTGTTAGAATAATAAAAAGTAAAAAAAAAAAAAAAAATGGAAGCTTATGTGTAGCCAATAACTGATAGGTTGTTGACATAAAACTGCGGATGACATTGATATTAATATGGAATTAGGCGGATTTCAACATATTTTGTCCTGTTTTTCTGTATTTACCAGCTTCTTATCCATGGAATGGGATGACAGACCAGCCAACACATCAGATGTGACTATGACAGAGTCATATATTGGTGGCTACAGTGGCGGTTTAAAACAGGTCCCATGGCACTCAGCGGTGCAGTAACCCCGAATGAGACGACTTACGTATGAGTCCACGGTCTACGACTGATGACCGATTGTGATACTTTTATTGTTCCACCAGTGGGCCAATGGTGGGCTTGTGACTTTTACATGACACTAAGGTGTCTACCATTGTTTGCGGTTTACGCTAGATGTACCCATGTAACTCATAGCTGGAATTAGACGGACATATCATCATCGACCAGAGGAGTTGTTTGTTGTGCATAAGAAGAGACAAGACAATATCAGTGACTTTCTAGTGGTGTGTGGTGAATGAGAGAGAGAAGAGTGTGAATGTAATATGTATATTGATTCTATTACATAGTTTTATGTTATATATAGTGTAAATAAACTTGTATATAAATTGTATAGAATGCTATCATTGTGTGTTTTTTTTCCGAGTAAGGCTGCGTCGCTCGTTCCACAGTTTACAGACCTCTATCAATTGGTTAAAACAACAACAACAACAACAACAAAAAATATATAGAAAAATGCAAAGATAGAATTGTTGTTATACCATTATTTGGTCTACAAAACATCACCGGATGCGGCAAATATGATTGTTATTTTTTTTCCAAACCGCTGACACTAGTTTCCTGGTGTCTTGGAATTTTCCTGAATATAACATTGGCTAGTTGACGATTCATATCTTAATACATTTGAATTTAAAGTTGGTTGAATATCTAAGTGGGACTTCAAAATAAACCATTTTCATATTCGAAATATTGTAGACCTAGTAGCCTCTCAAACTGAATCATTACAGCAAAACGCCAACTAATAGCTTTAGGGTATCACATTAAAATTCCGTAAATAAATTACTGGCACTTTTTCGAAGCCGTGTTGTGTCTTTTAGAATGAGCACATCCATTGTTTATTTCCTGTGTAATAACGTAAGGAAATATAAGATGGTTACTACAGTGTCACATATTTCTTTCACTAGTTCTTAATGATAATCATTTTCGTTGTGCATGCTTTCTCATCAGAGTGTCGTCTTCGACCTCGATGACCTGATGTGACATTACATTACCGGGTTACCATCGTGGTTTCTAACTTGTCAACCGTCCATGGTCAAGTTAACATCAGAAACATCGGATTCAGGGATGTTGAAGCTCTCCTGTTTCCAACCTAGTTTCACCTAGATTCACATATCGTATATGATGTTCCAGACTTCCCCGGCATGATGAAAAAGACACCAGATCCACATTCTGCGGAGGGTTGATTTGGTTCACCTTAATTCGTATGAAGCACAATTCCTCATTCTTGTGAACCTTAGTGACCATAGGTGGCACAGGTGGATTCTTTGAGGTCATAAATGAGGTCTGCAGTGAAGTTTCACTCTTCACCAAGTCTGGAAAGCACTGTAGAGAACGTTTTACTGGAGATTATTCAATGGTACTCTTTACGCATACACCAGATGTGACACAACCAGCACCTTTCAAGGGAGTAGGAAAAAGTCAGACCAATGAAAAGCATTTAACATGTATGGCATCATTAATGACCTGGATGATATCACCTATGCCATTTATGGTTGCACGAGGGTCCACAATATTGATGAATAGTACTTCATACGAATTAAGGAGCTATGTGCTAAGGAAAACTAATTCCACCATTGGAAGAATGCAGATCCGGTGTAATTTCCATTATGCCGTAGAAGTCTGAAACAGCTTATACGTACCATATGTTTGAATCTGAAAGATATCCCACATCCCTGAACCTGTTGTTTCCTGATATGAACTCTGGCTATGGATGGGTCACAAAAGATGACAGACTAGAAACAACACTGGTAATGTAGTGTCACATCAGCTCATCGACATCAAAGACGACGCATCTGACTTTCGGCGAATAGGATACTGATATATCGACTACTCTGATTCGGACTGCATGTACCAGCTACATATATGCCGTGTATCTTCAGTGGATAGTGCAGCGAGGCGAGAAAGCACGCACAATGGTTATCATTGAGAACCAGCGAAAGACATGTGTGAGATTATAGTAACCATCTGACATTTTACTTATGCTATGCATAGGAAATAAACAATGAATCTGCTCATTTTCAAAGATACAAACGTTTTTTGGAAAATGTTAATGATATTAACGGAAACACAGGCTTAGCTTAGGTTTACATTTGTTACACTATCAGTAGGTGTTGTGCTGTAATAATTATTTTTGAGAGGCCTGCTACTGTGAAATCATTTATTTTCGTTGGGCCTCAATTTTCGTGGATTCCCTAAAATTTTAACAATTTCGTTGGCACTTAAATTCGTGGAGAAGACCATAACATTTGCCATTAAAAATACAACGGTCGATACTAGTACATGTCCCCTGTAATTGTTTTGATCTCTCAAGCGAAACTAAGCTCTAACCACACACACAATTACAATCACAATCTAGAGTCCGGTACTCAGCCAGTGTTTTTTACAGATGTGTCAAACAAACAATTATCGTGTCACATTGGATAAAGTCATGATTATAACTCAATCAATTATTTGTTGGTACATGTTGATGAAGTCTAGGAATTTTCTGAGAACTATCTTTGTTTGAACAATATTTTCCAACTTTGACTTGTCATGCTTGTGCCCGAAATAGACCTTATGTAGTGAGGAAATAATTCATCCTACAATGTATGAACGCATAAACCTTACATGACATTGGTATAGGTATATATTATTTTTTTTCGCGGGGATGTAAATTCGTTATTTTAGGTCAAAAAACGAAATCCACGAAAATTAAACCCCCACGAAAATTAATGATTTCACAGTAATCTACAAAATTGAGGGTATAACAATTTTTTTTTTTGCATTTCTATATATCTTTTTTGTTTTTGCTGATTGATAGGAGTTTAAATAACTGATTACGAATAATAATTTGTTGTTGGGAAATATTTTTGCTGGGGTCCAAGGCCAAGTATGAAAAATTTGCTGAAAAAATCACCATTTTTGACGCTTAAAATCTTAAATTTTTTCATTTCTGGCGTACAAATCTACTACATACATTGGATTATTTGGTCCTGATATGTATTTTTTCATTCTATTGTGGTCATTTTGATACCGTATTTGTCTACTTTAGTTGAAAAAATATCAGTGGTTATGACTATTCTTCATTTTTAGTGAAATTCGAGATGGTTGGCCATCGTAGTGACGTCATAATCGGAACTTATATAATGTTAACATTGGTTTTTGTTGTTGTGTTGTTGTTTAAAACTGATCGATAAGTGGTCAAACACTTATTAGAAATAATAGTTTGCTGCTGGTTGAATAAATAATATTTTTTTGCTGCGTTCAAAAGCCAAATATGAAAAAATTGCTGAAAAATCACCATTTTTGAGTTAAAATGAGATTATTTCATTTCCTGCGTATAAATCACTACATATATTGGAGTATTTATTTGTCCTGATATGTATTTGTTGTTTCTATTGTGGTCATCTACTTCGGTAGAAAAAAATGTTAATGTGTTAATGAAACTATTTTTCAATTTTTAGTGAAAATTCGAGATGGCGGCCATCTTGATTGACGTCCCCATAACCGGAAGTTCATTCCCAACTTATACAATGTTTAACATTTTTGATTTTGTGATCAGTGGGTCATGAAGGGTTCATAAAAATATTGGTTTCGGTTCGTATGGTTTGGGGGAAAAAGGGGGGGGGGAGGGGGGGTTTTAAAAGACATGTGGGACCCTCCTAGCCCCATGGCCTAATACATTTACAGACAACAATGATGATATCGACATATTGTCTATTGCCTATAACATGTGCATTCGATGTTATGTAATCATAAAAGAATATAAATCGTAATTTGTATTTATATGAAGTGACGCATTTAGCGTTTTGTCATAATTTTACATTATCTTCTCGTTCCACAAACGTCGCTTCATATAGTATTTTTAATATGTAAATTGAAATTAGTAAGTTTGATATCATAATGTCATAGGGCAACGAACATTACGGGCTGCCATGTCCTTAATTATCGTTCCAAAAAAGTATATACAAACTAATAAATATTTTACCGAATTTGATATACAATCAAAGAATGATGAAATCCCTATGATAGAACCTTCTTTACTAGTGCATTTGCATAGGTCAATTAGGATTGTGTACATATGACAGAAACTAATAATTGTTTAAATGCGCTCCGACAGACAAGTAATAAGGAACGAACGTGATATCTTCAAATCATTCGCTTTAAGATAACTGAGACTTACTGAATTCTGACAATATCTAACATAAACAACGAACAGTATGTCCAAAAATAACGACACATTACTGACATCCGTGGTTATTGTATCGTCGTGTTAGTAGAAACCCGGGGTTTAACCGAGGTACGCTTCTCGAGTGATTAAACTAAGACTTGCCTGATCGAATTAGCAGTCAATAAATCCCTGGGTAGCCGTTATTACAATTCTTTCCGGCATTGACACTTATGCTTCAGACGTCAATATAAACTTTCGGCTGGAAGACATAACATGGGATTCTCGGTCCGTGATTACGCTTAAACTAACTTCACAAAGATATGAACACGACGCAATTATACCTATGCAATACAAATCTAATATAGTAAGTGCGTTATTAGATTAAAAATTGTAGTCCTTTAATACTCGCATTACTGCTGTAGTGATGAGTTTCAGGGCAAAAAATGAACGACATAGTTTGAGAAACATATTGGTACAACCACTGTCCGGAAATCGAAGCAATTTTAGTTAATGGATACAGTGTCGTTGCTAAGTAAGATACCAACCACCAGTCGCTCAACAGAAAAAATTATTTACAAACTGACTTATCACTACGAAAATCACAAACAACTTTTGTTACTGTGACGACTTTTGGCAAAAAAGGCATCAGAATAACGAAATAACTAGTATTTTCCTATTAAAATAACTGTTTTGAACGTTTAATTAGATAGAATGGAACCGTTAAATCGATATTTTGACATTTAGTATTCAAGGACAGCGGGGAATACTTTAACCAGCATTTGTACTTGTAAACGGTGGTTATTTTGCTGACGGTTGTTGTTTGTAATTGCATTAACTGGTGTAAATATACCCTAACGTTTAAATTGCATTTAATTGTTTAATAACCATATGTTATTATATAATCCAATATGAAATGTAATTCCGTTTACATTTTACTTGTACATAATCATGTTTGTCCCCGTAAGTTTTAACGTGTTAGTGGGGGAATCTGGACAAGAAGATAACAGAACGCTTACTTAGATAGCAGGAATGGTAGGGATATTCATATGATACAATGACAACTTTTACTACCCTTTGACTTTAAAACGTATACGTAATTTTATGACTGAACAATATGCAGTATGCCATTTATAGTTCAATAATTTAAATGCATTGGATGTTTTAGACATACTGTTGTATATAGTAGTATAAACCATAAACTATCATCAGAATTGATAAATATAATATTCATCTTATTGTAATGTTGTTTCCAAATTTCAATTACAATATGACATTTATTTGACAAAGACAACGAATGACGCTTGTTTGGACGTCATGTGTTGTTCCTTTTAGGTATACATATTGACATATTGTGCTTGCTCTGTAAAAA